>NC_091742.1:90173090-90473090 GCF_043380555.1 Nothobranchius furzeri | reverse complement strand
AATGTCCCCCCCAATATAGACCGGATGTGGAAGTCCTGGGACAATGAGAAATTAGTGCTTCAGGGTCCGATGGTTCCATTGGAGTTCAAGAGCACAAGCACCACTGGCAGGTAGAATCTGGGGTGTGACGGGATCAACCCGGAATCGAAAAGTCTTTTGTATGACCAGAATGTTGGTTCTCGATCAGGATCAGGGTATCATACAGCTTTTTGCTGATGGCAGATCTGTCCGTCCAAAGTGACATCACTACATTACTCATCTGAGTTTCCTGAATGATTACCCCATTCTTTATATGGGGTCGATAACATTGTTCAGGCGTTGAAGGTTCCAAGCTGCAAAGGTAGCTTTCACGTTGAGTGAGCAGGGTTGAGGGGGGCTCAATGGCCTCAGCAAGTTCAAGGGTGGGGTCGCCAGTCTGTATTGGTGCATCTGATGGGTTGGTGGTTTCAACCCCTAAGGCAGGCACGGGGAACCCTGGTCCTCGAGGGCTGGTATCCTGCACATCTTTGCTCCAACAGTTCTGATTCAGTGGTTGATTCACCTGTTCAGCAGCTCATCAAGCTCTGCAGAAGCCTGTTAATCACCCGTTGATTGAAATCAGGTGTATTGAAACAGGATTGAAACTAAAATATGCTGGACAGCAGCCCTCGATGGACCAGGGTTCCCCGCCCCTGCCCTAAGGTATTTATCACCCCCTTATGACCCTCAGGTTTCTGGTGTGAAGGGAGTGGCAGAGGTTGGTGTACCTGTGCCCATAACGTCAGGTGCTTAAAGTCCATTAAAGGCTCAAATCGGTTCAATAGCTCCTTTCCTACCAGAAAAGGGATGGACTCCAAGTTAGAGATATAAATGGGATGAACCATTGTCATGGGACCCAGCGACAATTGGATCAGAGACACCGATGACAAAACGGTGTCCTGGGAAGAGTACGGTCTCACTCCCAGGGAACACGGCTGGAGCTTTAAGTCCCTCCCTGCTCGGTGGGCTTCCCCACGAAAGGTTTTGAAAAGCGAGAAGGACATGATAGTAGTATCTGAAGCGGTGTCCAATAATGCTTCATGTGTTAGCACCTCTTCTAGAGCCCTGCACGGGCCTAAAATATGAGCCCGTGTCCGGCCTGGCCTGAGGGGGGTGGAGCCCCAGCCCGACCCGGTCCGAAAAGGTTTTCATGATTCTCTGGCCCGCCCCAAGCCAGAGCCCGACTTTTTTTAACCAACTAAATGAAAACAAAGTGCGTCAATCCTGACCAATGTGTTAAAAAACGTGCAGGATCCGATCAATTTGTTTTTCCCTCGTTTACCGTCACGGAGATGACGGCGCACTGGCTCTGGTGGTAATCAAGTTAAATTAAATCTCTTTCCAACAATTTTCACAAGAAAACAAAACAGTCAAAAGCAGGGCTTGTGTTGACCGGATAGTTCCCGTATTTGACGGTTTATTTTGACGGAGAAAGAATAGAAAGAATTACCCCGACGCATGCAGACGAACTGACATTTTATTCGTTACACACATCGCAGATGTAGCTAAATCACCCAAGAAAAGATTCCCATCTGAACATCTGAGCTGCTCAGCGCAGCTCGCTGTCAGCGCATATGTGCACAGCGAGCTGAAGTTGTGGAGATTGGCTTGGAGCGCGTTGCAGAACCAGAGCGCATGCGGGAAGATTCCTCCCACTGAAGCGAGTGTTTTCCAAACCCTGTCTCTCAGAGAGACTTGTCACTTAGAAAATGTTTCCTGATTATGAAACTTTGGCTGAATAGTGCTTGTTCCTGTATCCAATGTGGCGACACATCCAGGAGCCTGTCTGAGGAGAATCCCAGAATCTCTTCAGCTCAGAAAGCGCCTATGATTACGCACAAGCGTGACCCGTCAACCCGGTCTCACAGTAAGACCGGGTTGGGCCTGTTCAGGTTTACGCAGACAATCTTTACATATGTTGAGGGTCTGACCTCATGAGGAAATTACTATGCAGTGATTTTCTCCAAAATGACTGTGCTTAAATTGCTCTGAAAAGCAAATAATCACATCAGCGCCAAGAAACTTCATTTCCCATGATGCTTTGCACACGGAAGCATTGGGATGATGTCACCGCCTAATACCAGAAACACGTTCTGCGCATGTGCGGGAGGCGGGAGCTTGGAGCTTTCCCGCGACTTCAAAGACTATAAATCATGAATGAGACAAAGAAACCTCGTTCTTTTGCCCAGGATACCTGGCGGTGAGGACACGCTTGTCGAACGCTCCGACTTCTTTGAGCACGCGGAAGCTCTAAGAGCCAAGTTGAGCCCACGGGACCGCTGATCTGCTCGTTTCTGCTCCCCTCCAGCTGATGTTTGAGGACACAGAACCCGCGGAGGGAAACAACAACTCCATCCAGCTCTCAGAAACGCTGTAAGTTGTCAAACTCAGCCCAAAAGGAACTTCGTTTTCTTTGTGTCCAGCCGTGGAGAAACACTCGTGGAGCCAAACAACGGAGAAAGCATCAAACCGGCGGATGACGCTGAAAACTGCGGAGAAACACGGAGAACCGTCAAATCAAAAGGGGGAGGGACGCCTCGCTCTTTTGGTGATCAGAAAACTCATTTTTCTCTCATTCTTTTCTTCTCCCGTTTCCTCTATAGTCCAGAATAAGCAATAAAACCGCGCTATTGCTTAAAAAAAGTAGCTTCGTGTTTTCCTCTTTCGTTCCAAATTCGTCCTTCGGGTCATTTTGAAAGAATAAACTGCTTATTAATCATTGTTTGGTATCTTTAAATGTTCGGCCATGGCCAGGCTGATAAACTAAGGATATTAACTCGTGATTAATCTTTTGTGTTGTTGCATGATCCTTTGAAATGTTTTGAGTGATTTAAGGTTAAGTTACTACTGATTCTAAGTGCTTTGGAAGTTAAAGTGCAAGTTGCCACCCACACTTTAGCCAGACAAAGGAGTCAGCCATCTTGTATTCAAGACTCCATTTTGAATCCATACACACGCACACACACTACTCCTTTGTGAGAACAAAGGACCCCATTCATACATCCTACATACACACAAAACACCTTGAACATTATTTTGAATATACATCCTTTTATTATATCACATGGTTATTATTCATTTATGACACTGTTTATTCATTTGACAAATTGTTAATTAAACGTTATAAAATTCAGATTTTCGTCTCCAGTAGCTTTGTTGTGTCGAAGAGAAGTCTCTGCTCCAAGGATTCTACGAACTTCAAGAAAGACTGATAAGAGTTTTGGATTCAATTTTTCCCCGGTTGAAGGGGAATGGTGCCCCGTATATCTAAGAATATCTTAATTAATTAATAAATCAGTAAATATTCCCATATTTACAGAATTTATTGAAGAATCCAAAAGTAAGTTGAAGCTTACTAATTGTTTGCTCCTAATAACCCCAACATTTTATTGGTGCAGCCCGCGTGAGGCTTGGATACACAGAGATTTCTATCCGGCACAAACAAACAAATAAATCCAAAGAGCTTGAATTAAAAATAATCCGTTGTTCAGCCTTGAACCAGCAACAGAGTGGTGCTGATTTCGCTGAGCAGGAAGCTGCATCAAACTCTCACCAGTAACTCAGTGCTTCTTTAAAGGTGCAACGTGTAAATTAATTCTGGTTGACCTTTTACGTTAAAATTCAGTTTTTCCTTAAAGGTGCAACGTGTAATTAATTCTGGCTAACCTTTTAGGTTAAAATTCAGCTTTTCCTTAAAGGTGCAACGTGTAATTAATTCTGGCTAACCCTTTAGGTTAAAATTCAGTTCCTCATTAAAGGTGCAGCGTGTAAGTAATTCTGACTAACCCTTTTAGGCTAAAATTAACTGCTAATTTAGCGACTTTAACTCACTGTGGCTATTATAACTAACTGAAACCTTCACTCAAAGACTGATAACACCCTGTTTGCTAATATTCTGAAGGAATAACTAGCATATTTAACACTGCAAGTGTTGTAAGACGTTGCTACGGCAACGCACCAGCTTTTGCTAAAATACTGAAAGGAATAGTATTTTAAGCGTCAGTCACGGCATTCCGTGCAATCTTAAAACGCTAAAACCTGTGCGCACAAAGGTTAATTTAGTGTTTTTCTGCTACAAAGCTAGCAGTTGCTGCCAAAGGTGCAGCCTTGAGCTATCTGCAGAAGCTCTACTAGGCTATTTTTGGTTCGGTTGTTAAAATGGAGGGACAGAGTAGTGAACTGACCAACTCCCAGCAACCAGGTGGCGCTGCGGCCCACGACTATGAACCTGGCCTACTTTCTGGACAAATATTGTCCAAACTGGTCGCGGTTGCTCGAGAACCCGACTACCCTTCTAGGGATTTCACTGAAGAACAGCGTAGCGTCGAGCTAGAAGCTGTAATTGATCAAATAGAAAACCCGGATGGTACAAAACCAATCCAGGTTCACTTAGCTAAGTTAGCCCTGATCCTCTATCAGAGAGGACTCCAACGTGGTCAGAAGATCATGAAGCTCCAGAGCATGCTAGCTGAAAGGCAGCAAAATGGAAGGCAGAAGGATGACGAGGAGGAAGACAACACCGATTCTGGGGAAGATGGGGAGAAGACCCCGCCCCCTTCTGCTGATGACAACAGACAGTGGGAAGGGGGGGAACACCGTGACTCTGAGGCTGAGCCAGAGTGCTCTCCCACACCGGTACGAAAGCAAGCCGGCAAAGCCAACCAGGGTCCGCCCAGGACGATCGCCAAAGACCAATTGGTTTCCTCCACCCAAGGTAGCGAGGGACCGCCGTCCCGCCGTAAAGGTAGGCTACCTCCTGATACGGCTCCATACGATAATCAACAGTATGTGGTGTGGGACTATCTGGACGGACGCACGCCGCAGGGGAGAGATGAAGCTTATCTGTCCCAACCTTCGGCCCCGTTCCCTACACACACTATAGGGCATTCAGGACCATCTAGGGGCCGAGGGCAGTTCGCCCTCGAACCCCAGGTTGGACCACCACCCTCATCTTCACGGCCTTCTCAATCTGTGAGAAGTCGACCAGCTGAGCGGCACCTCTATTTAGACCGCTCCCCCAGTCCACGAAGGGTGCAAGGTGCCGGCTGGGGTTATGCACAAGCCCAAGCTGCACCTCAACCATCTACCCATCCTAGCTACTCCGGTATTCGGCATGCCGATAACCAGCTGCAGGACAAAGCATCATACGCCAGTCCGTACCCGGACAGAGCGTATTACGCAGAAGCCCCAGTTGAAAGACGCAGGCTGCACTTCGCAGACGTGCTCCGGGAGGAGGACCTCCCAAGACACCCACGTGACGTGCCAGCAGCCCGCCACAACATGCCGGACCCCGATTTGGGCCCCAGGAGTCAACATTGGGAGCCCAGAGCACACCAGCGATATCCAGCGCCCTCTGAGACAGACCGTGGGTCAGAGTCAGAGGATGACGCGCCGTACCGTGAGTCAGGGCTCCGTGTACGTCAACTTGAATCGCTAGCTAAAGACATAGAACGCTTTGATCCTAACACCAATGAATCCAATGTCGACGATTATCTCAGGGAGATAGAACGTTGTCTGCTTGATCTTCCAGCACCCTCTTCAAGGGAAAAGCTCAAGCTAATTTGGAAAACCACATCTAGAATGGTGCACGGTTTCATGGAAACTCTACCACCTGACATTCGTGATCGGTACTCCTCGCTCTGCCGAGCGTTGAGAGATGAATACGCCACGTATGCAGACTCTGCGTCAGCTACAATGGGGGCCTTCTCCATCAAACACGGGAGGAACGAACCCCCCAGAGAGTATTATCGCCGACTCAAAAGTGCTTATTTCCAAGGTCGAAACGGCCCTGGGCTCGAGGAAGACCCTGCCTTCAGATCCCTGTTCATTCACAACCTGCACGAGTGTGTTCGCTCCGAAGTCTCAATGTATTGTCGGATGAAAAAACTGACAACTCAGGAGATTAGGAGATACGCTCAACAGGCTTGGGAAGCCGGCGGAAAGCCCCAAAAGCCTGACGCACATCACCGCGTCATGCACCTAGCTCCCGACGCCGAGCCGCGTTTGGAGCTTGAAGGCACAGAAGCTCCACCCACTAAGCCAAAATCTGCTAAACCTAGACCTGTTAAACCGCGAGAGCAGTCCCAATCTCCTCAACAGGGGAAGGGGGGTGCTGATTGGCCGCCTAGGTCTGGACAATCAGACAGAAAGTGGCCCAACCAAAACCAACGGCAAGCAGGTCGGAACAATGGAAGGTTTAAGGAGCGCCGCTCACAGGTAGGTCCCGAACACAAGTCCGCAGGTGAGTACTTGACCAAAGCCGACCTCCAGGAGATGTTTCAGCAGTTCCTAGCTAAACAGAAGGAACAGCTGAGATCTGCAGATGAGACCCCTGCACCAAAGTCTGCTTCTAAGAAGCCAGACCCAGAGCCAACGTCCGCATGACTAGGCGTGGCTCAACCTCCCAGCGTGGCCAGGACCTACCTGGTCAGCTGGGGGAACACTACTGATAGATCACAGGAGTCTCCTGAAATCTACCCCCCAGAGAAACCTGATACTAAATTTCTGAAGTTCCTTGGTGACTTAACAAACCATGATCATGCTCGCCGTTTGTACTGTAGCACCAACGTAGGTGGATGCATACAGGTTGATGCTCTGCTGGATACCGGCTCAGAAATCACCCTGATGTGCTCCACACTGTTCCATCGCGTGTCTGACACCATGCGGTCGCTCGGGAAACCAGTCCAGGTAGAACCCTGTGACCTGAAAATCACCAGCTACACCCAGACCCGGGAGTGTATCACTCACCGGGCGTGGCTGGATATCACCTTCCAAGACATGACTCTGGTTCACCCGTTTTATGTCTGCCAGCTAGACACTGAACCACTTCTCATTGGTCAGGACCTGCTTGAACGTCTAGCTCCCCTCATCGACTGCCAGAAGGGTCAACTGTGGGCCCAGGTGGAAACACCTAAGCCCTGGAACCCGGATAGCAGCCGACCATCCTCCATTCTTGAAGTCAGCATAAGTGAGCAGCAAAACCCTTGTTCCAAGGTCATGCCCCTCCCTACGGCTCCCACAGACGATGACCGCCTGCAAAGGCATGAAACCGCTCCTGGAACTCCGTTCCGCACACATTCATCTTTTCTCTGCTCGCTGAAGAACGTCAGCCTGCAGCCATATGCACCACACATAGTTGGTGGTCTTACCATCAACTGCACCCACATCTCAGATGCTCGCCTTGCTCTTTGGTCTGAAAAGTCAGCCATCAGCCAGCAGACGTTTGAACACCTGCGTCAGAAGGACCCCCTTCTGGTCAGTGTGACACGTAGCCATCGGCTCTTGTCACCTACTTGGCCGCAGAGGCTCCTGAAAGCGCCAGAGGTCTGCTCTCTGACTATCCAACTTGGAGCAAGACAGCTCACACATACATTCAGCATCATACCACAGCTTGATCCACCTGCACTCATTGGAGCAGATCTGCTGGTTCGACTCGGTGCCCAGCTGGACACTTGCAATCAAGTCCTTTGGGCCCGAGCCACACCATCCTCTGAGCCTCGCTCAGAAGGCCCTGAACACTTGCTGTCCGGTCAGACCATTCCACAGGCCTGCCGTGCAGTGGTTGAGGCCAGCACGGTTCTGCCCCCACTGGTCAAAGGAGTGCCTGTTCGTCTGACTCTGATGAAGCATCAGAAGCTGCCAGGCACACAGGCCTTCTTCCAGCCATCACCACACTTCTTGGAGCTCAACTTAGCCGTCTGTGGCACGCCACTCTTGGAGCTGAACAATCGTTCTGCCTACTTGTTGGTCGAAAATCCGACCCGGAGTCCTATCCACATGCCGGCAGGAAAGCCCTTGGGCATGCTGATAGATAGCTCATTCCATGACTTTGAACTTTCAGTCCCCGTGATCGGACAACTTCCGTTGTTCTTGAACGACAGACAGGTTGGTGTAGACACATTCAGTACTTTCCCTTCACAAATGATTACCATCAAGCGGCATGAAGCCCTTCCTGAGGAACCTATTTGCAGTGCAACCTTAGATACTGACTGCGGTCAGTGTCTAACGGTTTTTGCAATAAATACTCAACCCTCTGAGTCACCGGTTGAAAGCCCGGAACATCAGAGACCCTCCTCCTCTGAACCTTATGACGGCTTCGAGGCCGAAGTCAGCCAGCAGCTTGACAAAGCGGATGCGCTGGAGTCAGAGGAGCAGAGAGCAGAGCTTAGAAGCCTGTTCTATGAGTTTCAGTCCGTCTTATCCAGGGACTCCCTGGACTGTGGACTCACAAACCTGCATACGGTTCGCATTCCAACGAACCCGAATGCCCCTCCTACTTTTGTACGTCAGTACAAGATTCCCCTCGCTGCTTATGAGTCGATCCAGGAGATCCTCGATCAGCTGAAGGAGAAAAACATCATCAGAGAGTGTAACTCCACTTACAACTCTCCCATCTGGCCGGTTCTGAAACCGACTGGGAAATGGCGTCTCACCATAGACTATCGCGCACTGAACAAACAAGTACCTCTCTCCAGGTGGCCTATGATCCATTTAGATCAGGAGCTAGCCAGAGTCAGAGATGCTCGTTTCTTCTCTACGGTTGACGTAGCCAACGGCTTCTGGACCATGAAGGTTGAGCCGGCGGACCAGTATAAACTGGCTTTCTCCTTTGGAAATCGCCAATATACTTGGAACCGCTGCCCCTTTGGCTACTCTAACTCACCTGCCGAGTTCAACATCTTCCTCCACAAAGCCATGTCAGATGCTGCTTCCAGAGGGAACCTCATATATGTCGATGACATCTTGATGAGGAGTCGAACCTTCGAGGAGCACCTGGCCGAACTCCGTCACGTGCTGCGACAGCTCGCTGACGCCGGAGCTAAATTGGCGATTCTCAAGGGACAGTGGTGTCGAACCAAAGTGGAGTATGTTGGACTGCTGGTTGGCCCTAATGGAGTCGAGCCCCAAGCGGGACGCATTAGAGCCATTCAGGACATCAAAGCCCCAGCTAATCTGACTGAACTCAGGAGCTTCCTCGGAGTCTGCAACTACTCCAGACAGTTCATTGAGGAGTACGCTGAAACAGCGAGGCCCCTCACTGAGCTGCTTCGGAACGACACACCTTTCATGTGGGACAGACCCCAAGAACTCTCCTTCCAGTTCCTAAAACAGAAGTTGGCGTCCGCACCCTGTCTGGCTTACCCAGACAAGGATAAAGAGTTCTACATAGAGGCTACTTTCTCCTCTCACTGCCTGAGCGCTGCTTTGAAGCAGAAACACGATCAGGACATGAGAGTTGTGGCATACGCCAGCAAGCCTCTGAGCAAGGTGGAACTCCAATTCTCAGACTGCGAGAGAGCTCTCCTCTCTACAGTCTGGGCCGTCGAACACTTTCGTAGTTACATCGGTGGACAGAAAGTGATCATTGAAACGTGTCATCAGCCTGTCACCTTCCTAAACAGCCAGCGACTGCGCGAAGGAAGAGTGTCAAACAGCCGCATTGCGACGTGGATGATGGTGCTCCAAGGATACAACATTGAGGTCAAGTATGGTCAGAACACCAAGCTAGCGCTAGGACAAGGGCTAGCAGGCTGCCAGCACTGTGACTCTGACTCCGTCATGGGCCCCCTGGACACACCTGCCGCAGTCTACCCAACCGCATCCAATCATCGCTACTTTGATGAGAATGTTTGCCAAGGGCTTCCGAAAGTTTACACTGATGGATGCTCCTACCTTCACGAAGGCCAGCTCCGTGCTGGGGTTGGAGTCGTTTGGGTGGACTGTGACACTAAGCAACCAAATCACTACCGGTTGGGCCAAAAGTCTAGTCAGTACGCCGAAATTGCTGCAGTGTTGATAACCCTCCAGCAGGCTGCAGCCTTGGACATCACTCAAATCGTCCTTTGCTCTGATTCAAACTACGCTAGACACAGCTTCATCTCTCACTTCCCCATGTGGAAGGAGAACCACATGAAAAACGCCAGGAACAGAGACGTGAAACACTCGGAGTTATTCCTAGCGTGTGATCTGCTCACCACTGAGAAAGGCATAATGGTCTACTGGAAAAAGGTCAAAGGTCACTCCAGGACCCTAGGTCCAGAGAAAGATGGTAATGACGAAGCTGACCGCCTTGCTAAGCTCGGTGCTGACCAGGGAACCTGCTGGGAATTCAAAGACGAGTGGCTTCCACCCAAGGCCGTTCACGAGGTCTGCGCGATTACTCGTCGCCATGCTAAACAGGCAGACGAACCTCGGACCGTTGAGGTACCCGTGTTTCTAGGCAGACAACCACATGACGCGGACCTAGTCACCATGCAGGAACAAGATCCTGACCTGAAGCTCATCCGCGAGCTTCTCCAAAAGGGCCCGATGTCTAAACAACCGTCACCACCTACTGGCGCAAGCCGAGATTTGGTAACCCTGCATCGTCAACTCGCGCATCTGAAACTACAAAACGATTTGTTAGTTTACATACGTGACGATCACAGCCCGCCGCGCTGGGTTGTTCCACTCGACCACAGAGGAGTGATGCTTGCCTACGCCCACGACACTCCGGTTGGAGGTCACCGCGGAACAAAAGCTACCCTCGCGTCACTGACAGAAGTAGCATATTGGCCATCGATGTCCAAGGATGTACAGAGCTATGTCCAAGGCTGCCTCATCTGTGCCCAGTTTCAACCCTCCCAGCCGCTTGCTAGAGCACCACTGCAACGCAGGGGAATAACCTTCCCTTGGTCCCACCTGCAGATCGACTGGGTTGGACCGGTTCCCAAATCGGCAAGAGGAAACAAATATATGCTAACTGTAACTTGCAGTTTCACAAAGTGGGTGGAATGCCTTCCAGCGCCAAACGATACAGCCGTCACAACCGCTGTACTGCTGATTAACCACGTTTTCAGTCGATGGGGACTTCCACTCTGCATTGACTCTGACCGGGGAACTCATTTCACATCCAGTGTAATGACGTCCCTGTTTGAACTTCTGGGAGTGGAAGTGAGATTCCACCTCCCCTATCACCCACAGTCATCCGGACAGGTCGAACGGATGAACCGCACGGTCGTCTCTATGCTCAAAAAGTACGTCTGCTCCACTGGGAAGGACTGGGACGTCAAGCTCCCTCTGGTCCTGATGGCCATACGGTCCACTCCACAGCGATCCACGGGGGTTACGCCCTTTGAGATGATGACCGGCAGACTGATGACTCTACCACTGCACCTCCTGTATCACCCAGAGGATGTCAGTGTTGCCACTGCTTATACCGCTCATCAGTATGTGGCAGACTTGAAAACACACCTCAGAGCTACGTTCGCGCACGCTCAGAAGAAACTGGAGACCAACGTAGAAGGCGCTAAGGCCTACTACGACCAAAAGACAACCAGCCGCGAATACGAGGTGGGTGACAAAGTATTCTACTTTCGGTTCGCCCAACCGGCACGCAAAGCTAAGAAGTTCCTGCCCTGCTGGTCAGGACCATTTGAGATCGTGGCAAAACTCTCTCCAGTTGCATACAGGTTACGCATCACCAAAGCGAGACAGGAGCCTGTCTACAAATGGGTGCATGCAAACCAAATCAAACCCTACGTCAAACCATCCCCGCGGGTACAGAGACCAGACTCCCCGCAGGAGGTAGACGTAGTCGCTACATAGTTCTATGCATGGAAATGAAAAAGGGGGGGAAGTGCACGTTTAACCCACTAACATGTACTAACCGACAAAGAACCAGGCCCCCCCCCCGCCGTCACTTTCACTAACCAAGAGAAACTCCTTCCTAGACCGCTAACAGGATGTACCTACTAAAACCTTACAGGGTGCTCTGGTACCTATTCTAGGCTCTGATTAATGAATCTCTACGTGCAATCAAGACTTTGTCTGAAACCATACCTCAGGATATTGTGTACACACGAGTGGTGAGAGATTTGATGTAGGACCTGCTCAGGGAAGTAAGTTCCACGCTGGACAGCTTGGTTGAAAGTCGTATTTCCCCGTACTTGGTACCACTGGACCTGCTCAAAGTTAGCTTGACAGCTGCTACCCCTCTACTGTGCACCTTTCACAAATCCACCTAGCGTACAGCCTAAGTAGTGCAATGCCCATTCACGTTGGAAAAAAAAAAATTAGAACTCGGTTTCCTGTTAAACGTTCCCATAATTGTGACACCTCACATCTATAGGTTTAGGTCGATGCTGAACATTGGTATTTGAAAGGACGGTAGGCATTTCCACTTTGAACTAGAAACCTGACACTCCATCACCTCAACCTCGAACAGCATGACTCAGAGTTTGAGATCATGGACGCTTTCCTGGGTTATAACTTTGCCTTCGATTTAGAAATTGACCAACAATTACTGATTGAAGGAACCAAATTTGTTAAGTTCACACAAAACCCGCGTGAACTTACTTTGACGCCCAAGACGCTACATTGACAAATTATACGACTTTAATCTGCACATTGGTCGCCCTGGGGAGGGAATGGCTCATCACGGCCGTGATAGCTTATTCCGCCTACAGGCGTGTTAAGAAACTCCAAGATAAGATGCACTTGCTCACCTACGGTGTGCCTCGTGACCGCGTTCTGGGAGACTCCAAGCGTGAATGTACCACACCTGTCTAAAGGGGGTGAGCAACATTTTCTTTGTTATTCTGTAAACCTAAGAGTAGTTCTCAATTTAGTCTACCTCACATTTTTATCTGAGTGTTGCATTATGTCACATTCTTTATAAGCTACACACTGAATGTATGACCTAAGAATGTATTTTATGAGACCTCAAGGTTGCTATGAATTTTCTTGGATGTTATATGTTACATGTTTTTTTTGGGGTTTTCTGTATTTTTGTTTCTTACTTGGTCACATATTGACTAGTGGTTATGTGCCGGCCCAGCTCAGTCTGTCAATGACTCTGTCTGACACACCAGCACATTGTAGTACCTCTTAGTTTTATGGTCCTTGTTTTAGCCCAAAGACTGTCCTGATCCACCCTTTGGACCAAAAAGGGGGGAATCTTGGGACCACATAGGTCAATGCGCGTTTGCGAACTATGGACCTCGTACATCACCGCGTGCTCCATAAACTGAACTGTATGGCCGGCGGTGAGATGCCTTTGTGTCCCCTCGTGGAGTTAACCGCCCACCGACCTTCCTCCTTCTACACTACTACCTCTCGCATGGACGACATCATCATTGCGTACCACCTGCGTGAGTGGCTTCTTCTCGTTATGCGCGTTGGGGACTATCCCGTTTCCTATCCTCTTTTGTTTTGTGCCTGACCAGGATCCAAGACAAAGACCAAAGGCGCCAGGATCCAAGACAAAGACCAAAGACAAAGGCGTCAAATGAGACCAACGTCCTAAGGGACAAACCCACCTGTGCTTCCGACAATCAAGTCGACCTACGTTCATGAGGAACAAACCCATCTGTGCTTCCGACGATCGAGCTTTGGGCGCGATCCCCGAAACCAAAAGGGGGAATGTTGAGGGTCTGACCTCATGAGGAAATTACTATGCAGTGATTTTCTCCAAAATGACTGTGCTTAAATTGCTCTGAAAAGCAAATAATCACATCAGCGCCAAGAAACTTCATTTCCCATGATGCTTTGCACACGGAAGCATTGGGATGATGTCACCGCCTAATACCAGAAACACGTTCTGCGCATGTGCGGGAGGCGGGAGCTTGGAGCTTTCCCGCGACTTCAAAGACTATAAATCATGAATGAGACAAAGAAACCTCGTTCTTTTGCCCAGGATACCTGGCGGTGAGGACACGCTTGTCGAACGCTCCGACTTCTTTGAGCACGCGGAAGCTCTAAGAGCCAAGTTGAGCCCACGGGACCGCTGATCTGCTCGTTTCTGCTCCCCTCCAGCTGATGTTTGAGGACACAGAACCCGCGGAGGGAAACAACAACTCCATCCAGCTCTCAGAAACGCTGTAAGTTGTCAAACTCAGCCCAAAAGGAACTTCGTTTTCTTTGTGTCCAGCCGTGGAGAAACACTCGTGGAGCCAAACAACGGAGAAAGCATCAAACCGGCGGATGACGCTGAAAACTGCGGAGAAACACGGAGAACCGTCAAATCAAAAGGGGGAGGGACGCCTCGCTCTTTTGGTGATCAGAAAACTCATTTTTCTCTCATTCTTTTCTTCTCCCGTTTCCTCTATAGTCCAGAATAAGCAATAAAACCGCGCTATTGCTTAAAAAAAGTAGCTTCGTGTTTTCCTCTTTCGTTCCAAATTCGTCCTTCGGGTCATTTTGAAAGAATAAACTGCTTATTAATCATTGTTTGGTATCTTTAAATGTTCGGCCATGGCCAGGCTGATAAACTAAGGATATTAACTCGTGATTAATCTTTTGTGTTGTTGCATGATCCTTTGAAATGTTTTGAGTGATTTAAGGTTAAGTTACTACTGATTCTAAGTGCTTTGGAAGTTAAAGTGCAAGTTGCCACCCACACTTTAGCCAGACAAAGGAGTCAGCCATCTTGTATTCAAGACTCCATTTTGAATCCATACACACGCACACACACTACTCCTTTGTGAGAACAAAGGACCCCATTCATACATCCTACATACACACAAAACACCTTGAACATTATTTTGAATATACATCCTTTTATTATATCACATGGTTATTATTCATTTATGACACTGTTTATTCATTTGACAAATTGTTAATTAAACGTTATAAAATTCAGATTTTCGTCTCCAGTAGCTTTGTTGTGTCGAAGAGAAGTCTCTGCTCCAAGGATTCTACGAACTTCAAGAAAGACTGATAAGAGTTTTGGATTCAATTTTTCCCCGGTTGAAGGGGAATGGTGCCCCGTATATCTAAGAATATCTTAATTAATTAATAAATCAGTAAATATTCCCATATTTACAGAATTTATTGAAGAATCCAAAAGTAAGTTGAAGCTTACTAATTGTTTGCTCCTAATAACCCCAACACATAGAATTGACTTACAGATATAAAATTAATTCAGTAAAATATAAAGCATTTTATTTAAATATCCATTTATTATTTTACCAGCACAGAGAGCCGCATCAGATGGATGGAAGAGCCGTGGGTTGTGACAAGTTTTCTCCAGGACCAGAGAGGACGCAAACTCAATACATCTCTTTTATTGTGAGGTAATGATTTCTCTGAGTTTTTCGGTTGCGGGCGGGAGTAGACATGCACGCTACGGGTGCGGGCGGGAGTGTAACACACACGTTGCAGTTGCAGGTGGTAATGGCCAGAAATTCAGCGGGAGCGGGATGAAGAAAACAGTCCCGCGCAGGGCTCTACTGCTGTGTTTGTGTTTCAATTTTTTAAATGAATTTGATTAAAAATAAAGGCGCCCGGCCCGTGTCCAAGGTAATTACACAGTTGTTGGCCCAAAGCCCGGCCCGAGGGCCGTGCCGACCCGAGGGCCTAGGGCTTCAGTGCAGGGCTCTAGAGGCATGTAGGACTTCTTAGTGCCTCCTTTCTCTCTGAGGAAGCAGATAAACTGTTGCACCGGGGGCTCAATGTGGACCACTTCCCCCACCTTCTCGGGTGTTTTGTGATCTGACTCCAACTGCAACACCAAGATGGTATTGGAGGTGTTCTCATCGGAGGGGTCTGAAAGGAGGCTTGGTGCTACTGAGATAGGGCTTTCCCTTACTAGGTTAGGCGCCATTTCCTCACCCAGCTGCATGAGAGGAGTTACCTCCTCCACCATTGTCGTTAGGGAAGGTTCTGTGGTTGAGTCCACACCCTTGTTCGGAGAGGCAGGAGCTTCTTGCAAGATTAGATCGGGTGCAGGGGCTGAGATAGAGAGCACATCTGCCTTCTTTTTGCCTTTCCTTTTAATCGCATCAAGAATTCTCTGGATGATTTCCAAATCACTTGGTTTAATGTCCAGGGTTTCATCTGTTTCTTGGTTGGTATCCCTGTTCTTAGGGTTCTCCCGAGGGGAAGAGGACTGGTGGTTAGTTGGGGACACCCTGGCTGGTAGGATTGCTCCTGATAAGGATGTCTGTTCTGAAAGCGATAATCTGACACACTTCTCGGACCCTGGTTGTATCTCCGACTCTGAGGAGGTGACCACCTACCTCGATGTGACTGTTCCTGGTGTCTTTTTTCCGGAAAATAGTGCTGAGGCTTTTCCCTTGTTTCTGCATGTCGTGGTTGGCCTCTACTCTGTGGAGGGTGGTAAGGCTCATCCCAGGTTTGGCTGGGAGGGGATGTCCAAGATGGCGTCGAGTCAGCGTCTGGTGCATGGGGACCGTATGCTCCTTCAAGATGCATTGGGGGGCTCTTGGTCCACAACGCTACCTGTCTTGGTCGGCCTAGTTTTGGTTTGCTGGTACTTCTGAAAGGCCCAGCATGTCCATTCTCTTAGGTTTTGAATGGGTGCTCTCTGTGGGTTAGCGAACACTCCCAAATGATGGCTGGTGGTTGGATGCAGATTATGGAGAAAGGGGGTTTTAAAGTGGGGGTCTTCCTCCATGTCCTGATCATTTCTTGAGCCAAAGAAAGCATCTAAGAGTTGATAATAATATTCTTGGGGATGCTCATTCTTAGCCTGTTTGACATTTAGAGCTAAGGACAATTTCGTTTGGGAGACAAAACCGGAGAACTCTCTGGTTATTACCTGGGACAAACGCTAGTAATCTCTTTTGATGACCTCAGGCTGTCGTTCAATGAATCTACTTACCTCCCGACTCGAGTTCATCTTTATGAGGTAGATTTTGTCATCTACAGTTGCGTATGGGTATTTTCTCAAACAAAACTGGATGTCCTTCAAGTAAGATTCTACATGACAAGGAACTACTGGGCTAGGTTCAAATTGGGTAATGCTTCTTGCCATTCAATCTAA
Source organism: Nothobranchius furzeri (assembly GCF_043380555.1). Classification (NCBI taxonomy): domain Eukaryota; kingdom Metazoa; phylum Chordata; class Actinopteri; order Cyprinodontiformes; family Nothobranchiidae; genus Nothobranchius; species Nothobranchius furzeri. The sequence goes on along the minus strand of NC_091742.1, from coordinate 90,456,307 downwards.
ATCTTTATCTGTGGGTCTGTCTATGTTTAGGTGCTCACGTGACCTGACGTTTAAGAAAGGAGGTAATCCTCGTGGTGGAGGATATGTTGAAGTGCCTGTTAATTCTTCCCTTACCCTAGCAGGATCACCCTCTTCCTTCTGTCGTGCAGCAGTACCTCCGGTTGGAGCTGGGAAATCTGCAAAAAGTTTGTCTTCGGGTGAGATAAACTGAAATATGGGATATAGGAACCTTTCATTTAAGCGATTTTGTTCCTCTGATTCACGAAGCTGGGATTGTAAATCCTGAATTGTATTGTGTTGCGCCTCTAGCGTTTTTACATGGGTTTCATTTCAAGCCTGGGTGGCCTGCGTCTCTGTCACAAGTTCGGTCATAAGTGATTAATTTCTCTCTTTTTCTTTACAAACGTCATAAAGTTGAGTAGAGGTTTTGGCTAAATCACTCGTGGCAATTTTAAGCTCTTCCTGAACCTCTGCAAGGTGTCGTTTGTACAGAGCTGTCTCCTCACGGAGTTGATCCATCTTTTGAGTTTTTTTTTTGTTAATTGTTCCGAAGCCTGACCGATTCGCTTATGGGCTAATTGAAATCTTCTAGAGAGCACGGCAGCTAAGCTGCTGATGGTTTTCACAGCTGATTTGTCCCCGGCTGTCTGATTCATCCCTGTGTTGATTACATCCGTAATTGCACCTTGCAATTTCTCGGAGTCCATTTGCTGGACTTCATCGAAATATTCTGGAATGTGGTTCTGTGTCAGATCCCAAAGGACTGCATCGAGCTCCTCGAAAGAACCGGACTCCACGACCTCAGATTTTCCTGCCATGTTTACCAGTTTGGTTGAAAGTCAAAAAACTTCCCTTCCTTTTCCTGTGGTTAGAATTAATGGCAAACTTAAAATTATTCACCACTTCTAATAGTTAGGCCAAAGGTTTGAGTTTATTTACACGTGGTTAGAATTTTTATAGAGAGGGAAAGGAAAAAAATGGAAAAAATTATTTTCTGTCTAAAATTGCCCTTCCTAACTTAAAGATTAACTGATTTTAAACAGAGAGAGAGAGAGCAAAAGAAGATTAATATGAGAGAGTTATTTATCTTACATGCACATCTAAAATTAACGAACAAGTGCTTATTATTGAGACTTATTTCTTCACAAATGAAACCCAGCACATTTTCACACATGCAGTGCTCATGTTCAACCACCAGAATGCAGCCAGACCCCTACTGGGTTTCAGAGGGGAGGGGTTTCTACCGCCCCCCCTGAGGGTCCTGGGCAACACAGGCCCTCACATGCCAGAATCAATCTGGACACAGAAGTAAGCACTTAGGCGCCAAGCTTAGGAGATGCACAGCTGTTTCTTTGCTGCACAGATTGGCAGTTACTCTAGGTTAATTATTCTTAGTTTTGTCTCTTCTCAAAACCATTGCTTTGTTCGTCCACATAAGCAGAAATAAGCAGGGCCAGAATTCCCGTCGGTCCCACTGCTTTTAAAACACAGTCAAAATGCTGGAATTAGCATCAGCTGAATTTTATTTTTTTCAACTTTAATAGCTCTGCGCAAAAAGAAAAAATGTCACGGAAGTTAACGTATCAAGTTACAGCTTCCATTTTCTCACAATAAAAGCCTTCTCTAAACATGCAGCATTAGAGACGAAACTAATTTCTCAACATTGTAGTCACAGTTCTAACTTGAAACAAGCTATTATTCTAGCGAACCTCGCGTCACAATGTCAAATCTGCCTCACACGGGGCACCAAATATGTAGCGATAAATATGAATTTAAATCTATATTTATCAAATGTGGTGGGGACTTAGCTTGTCTTCGTCATTTATAATTTTATATTAAATAACTCTGAGCACCACCCAGTTTTGTCTGTGTGAACTGGGACACTGGATTTAATATTTATCTTCTTCTCAACGTAATCAGTCATCAAAGTTAACACCACATTTTAATCCAAAGGATGAATTCTTGACAGAATGCGCCGATTATTCCTGAGAATTGCTAGACAATGATCAGGCGTTATTTACGTTTTGTGACTTTATTACAAAATCAGTTAATACATTGACAAAAGGACCAAACACAGCTTATAGTTTCATACATGGAATTAAGAAAATTGTTAACTTAAAGCTTTATGGCAGTGATAGGAAATAACTGATCCGTAATGAAAGAGTAAATTTGGTGACACCAGGATTATAGAAAATATTAGGAATAACTTAACTAAGGAGAACAAGTGCACGTGTGTGTGTGTGTGTGTGTGTTCCTATGGGTATACAGTTGTGGTCAGAAGTTTACATACACTTGTAAAAAATATAATATAATGGCTCTACTGAGTGTCCCGATATTTCAAAAACTCTGATTTTTCTCTGATAGAGTGATTGGAATAAATACTTCTTTGTCACAAAAAACATTCATGAAGTTTGGTTCTTTAATGTCTTTATTATGGGTTAACAGAGAAAAGTGATCACATTTGCTGGGTCACAAATATACATACAGCAACATGAACTAGCAATTTTGGTGACTTAGAAACGTGTCAGTGAACTGAGCTTCATAGCATGGCCTCTTAACTTCTTGTGAGTGATTATGAGTGACTACAGCTGGTGACTTCCCTTAGGCCAGGTAAATAGGGCTCATTGGATACAAACGCCCACAAACGCTACAATGGGAAAGTCAAAGGAGCTCAGCATGGATCTGAAAAAGCAAATTATTGACTTGAACAAGTCAGGAAAGTCACTTGGGGCCATTTCAAAGCAGCTGCAGGTCCCAAGAGCAACAGTGCAAACAATTGTTTGTAAGTATAAGGTGCATGGCACTGTTTCATCACTGCCAAGATCAGGAAGAAAACGCAAGCTATCACCTGCTGCTGAGAGAAAATTGGTCAGGAGGGTAAAGAGTGAACCAAGAATCACCAAAAAGCAGATCTGCCAAGAATTAGAAGCTGCTGGAACACAGGTGTCATTGTCCACAGTCAAACGTGTTTGGCATCTCCATGGACTGAGAGGCTGCCGTGCAAGAAGGAAGCCCTTGCTCCAAAAGCGGCACCTTAAGGCTCGACTGAAGTTTGCTGCTGATCACATGGACAAAGATAAGACCTTCTGGAGGAAAGTTCTGTGGTCAGACGAAACGAAAATCGAGCTTTTTGGCCACAATGCCCAGCAATATGTTTGGAGGAGAAAAGGTGAGGCCTTTAACCCCAAGAACACCATGCCTACAGTCAAGCATGGTGGTGGGAATATTATGCTGTGGGGCTGTTTTGCTGCCAATGGAACTGGTGCTTTACAGAGAGTAAATGGGATAATGAAGAAGGAGGATTACCTTCACATTCTTCAACATAACCTAAAATCATCAGCACGAAGGTTGGGTCTTGGGCGCAGTTGGATGTTCCAACAGGACAATGACCCCAAACACACATCAAAAGTGGTAAAAGAATGGCCAAATCAGGCTAGAATAAGGGTTTTAGAATGGCCTTCCCAAAGTCCTGACTTAAACCCCATTGAAAACATGTGGACAGTGCTGAAGAAACAAGTCCATGTCAGAAAGCCATCAAATTTAACTGAACTTCACCAATTCTGTCAAGAGGAGTGGTCAAAGATTCAACCAGAAGCTTGTGGATGGCTACCAAAAGCGCCTAATTGAAGTGAAAATGGCTAAGGGACATGTAACCAAATGTTAGCACTGCTGTATGTATATTTGTGACCCAGCAAATGTGATCACTTTTCTCTGTTAACCCATAATAAAGACATTAAAGAACCAAACTTCATGAATGTTTTTTGTGACAAAGAAGTATCTGTTCCAATCACTCTATCAGAGAAAAATCAGAGTTTTAGAAATAACGGGACACTCAGTAGAGCCATTATATTATATTTTTTACAAGTGTATATAAACTTCTGACCACAACTGTAGGAATACAGGAGTGTGTGTGTGTGAATAAGGATTCGTGTGCAGCAGAGAAAGAAGATAAATCTTGATAGATGAGAATTTGGATCGAAAATAACGAGCCATAAAAGTTTGTCTAAATTCACTCATTGGGCTTAGCAGGAAAAGTCAGCCAGATGAAAATGATTCACAGACCTTCTTCTGTCGCCAGGAGGGTGGCCAGTAGCTCCAACCGCCTTGGGTTCCTGGCTCATGGCCTTTTTGTATTAAATGTTACTGGCTCCCTGTTCGGTCAACGTTGGTCTTGAAAGGAGAGGATGTGGTAATCCTTGATAGTGGCTTGACTTTTTGGTTCCTTCACCTCTGCGGCCTCGAAACGTGGAATTCAGATCACGGGCCCAAATTATTCCAAAACGGAGCCGAATCATCAAACTGTGTTCCAAATAGCTTTTACTTTTAAGATGAAAACTTGACGAAAACGCAGACTTCCCGTAGGAAGTCAAAACAAAACAACGGAGTTGCTTCTAAGTTTTTACAGTAACTTTTGAGAGCTAATTACATTAAAGCGCTGGGTTCTGCTGGGCCAGCTGGAAAACAGCCTGCAGGGAATGAGCTTAAGGCGTCCTTTGTTCTTAAACTACTGCCACGAGGTTTGGATGAGTGCTTATATAACCTTTTGGGCACGCCCAAGCAGGTTAACTATGAAGTGATCAATGTAACCATGGTTTCTACAAAGGAGACATGCATGGAAACATACACTGCGATATAGCTGTCAGTTGTACACTGAATTTACTGTTGCAGTCACACCGCTAATGTTATGAACCACAGGCTCAGGTCAGTGAATCTTTCCATCTCTAGCGTGGACTCTCAAGTGTCTGTTTAAACTTTGCTTATGAGTAAATCGCTGTCCACAGAGTTCACAGGCAAACAGTTTCTGTCCTGTGTGGACCCTCATGTGAATGTTTAAACTAGTCTTTTGAGTAAAACTTTGTCCACAGAATTCACAGGCAAAAGGTTTCTGTCCTGTGTGGACTCTCATGTGTCTATTTAAAGTATGCTTATAAGTAAATCTTTGTTCACAGAGCCCACACACAAAAGGTTTCTGGCCTTTGTGGACTCTCATGTGATTGTTTAAATAAGCCTTTCGAGTAAACCTTTGTTTACAGAGTTCACAGGTGAAAGATTTCAGTCCTGTGTGGATGCTCATGTGTCTTTTTACATATCGCTGATCAGTAAATCTTTTTCCACAGAGTTCACAGGCGAAAGGTTTCTGTCCTGTGTGGACACTCATGTGAATGTTTAAACTTGTCTTTCGAATAAATCTTTGTCCACAAAGTTCACAGGCAAATGGTTTCTGTCCTGTGTGGACTCTCATGTGATAGTTTAATTTTGTCTTTTGAATAAATCTTTGTCCACAGAGTTCACAGGCAAATGGTTTCTGTCCTGTGTGGACTCTTATGTGATAGTTTAAACTTGCTTCTTGAGTAAATCTTTGTCCACAGAGCTCACAGGCAAAAGGTCTCTGTCCTGTGTGGACTCTCATGTGGCTATTTAAATGGGCCTTTTGGCTAACTCTATGTCCACAGAGTTCACAGGTAAAATGTTTCTGTCCTGTGTGTATGCTCATGTGGGTGTTTAAATGTACTTTTTGACTAAATCTTTGTTCACACAGTTCACAGGTAAAAGGTTTTTCTCCCGTGTGGACTCTCACATGTCTGTTTAAATGTGCTTTTAGGCTAAATCTTTTTCCACACAGTTCACAAATAAAAGGTTTCTGTCCTGTGTGGAGCCAAACATGTCTGTTTAGACTTGTTTTATTACTTAATATTTTTCCACAGTCATTACAACTAAATGTGGTTAGTTCTTTTTGGACTTCACAGCTTGAGTCTGCATGTTGCTCCACTCTAACATTGTTCTTCTTAACCAAACAGCCTGAAGACCTTATTGCTGAATGACCTTTCACCCTCACATGTTTCTGGAGAGACCACTTGTGAAGAAACTGTTTACCACACTCAGGGCAGCTAAAGGATTTGTTGACAGACTTAACACCTGACTCATTCCAGTCACCATCATTGTCCCCAGTTTTAGACCCAGAGTCTGATAGCTCAGAATCTGGATTCACATCATCATCATCATCATCTTTCTTCTCATCATCTCCACTAACTTCAGTCTCTGAAGAATCGAAAATCTGTTCATGAGGGTTCAGGTCTAGGTTCCTGCTAGTTTCTGCTCCTCCAACAGTCTCTGCTGTCATCTGGTCAGCTGAGCTGCTGGTTGGGATATTTCTGTCTTCTATTTGTTGCTGATGAAGCTGTGAGAACAGAGGTTTCTCTTCATCATCTTCACTCTTTACATAAACTACAGTGACTGGAAACCTGACATCATCAATCTCCTCCTTCAAATGAAGCTGCTCTCCCTCTAGACTGCTCCAGAGTTCCTCCTGTTCCTCCTTTATGTGAAGACTTTGTGGATACTGCTGGTCCACACCAGCGTTCTGTTCTTCAAGAGCTTCTTCTTTAACCAGAACCACCTGTTGAACCTCTGTAGGAAACACAGAAAAACATGGTGTGAATTGCTGACTGGTGTAACATCCAGAAAGGGTAAATTTTGACCCATATATTGACCTACATAGTGACCGGTCATCTACAGAAATAATTCCACTATCTAGGTGGTTTTTCTATTCTATCTTCTAACACACAGAAGATTCTGCAGTGCTTGTTGACGTTCCATGAAGACAAGATTATCAAACTAGGTCTCCAAACAAAGGCTGTCCTTTTATCTCAGACTGCTGGATTCCACAATCGGAATAAAAAGTGAACTTTTACAACTCACAAGTTAAATAATCATATGGTTGAATGAACCAGATGACATGGGAAATGTTTGAATAATCTGTGCCTAATTCAGTGAAGTTGAAATGAATATTGTCATTCAATGATCCATTTATGTCTTATGATCAGTACTGTTTGATTTAACAAGTTAACCATTATCTACACTCATACACAATGTTCATTAGATACAAATTAAGGTTAAGGTCATCTCACATAAAGTTTAAAGATTCTTTATCCACAAAACTAGAACAGCTTGTATGTGGAAGGTGTGGTTTTCTGAGAGGGTTTGGTAAAGCCTACAAACATGTCAAATTCTGATTGGCAGAAATGATAACAAGTGGATTATTAAAACTAGAGTGACTTCCCGAGTTATTCAGTTTAGGGCGGAACTCCGAAGTGGCCAATTCGGAACCAACCTCCTTGAGACATCTCTCTTTTGACACACCGTCAAAAATGGGACCCAATGCCTCTCTGCTTGACACTCAACATTAAGGGGTTGGATTGGGGGGTTAAATCACCAAATGGTTCTCGAGCACGCCTGTGCCTGCAGCTCACGGCTCCCCCAGGGGATGGGTCAAATGCGGAGAGCAAATTTCGCACACACATCAGTGTGTGTGACAACTAATGGGACTTTAACCTGTTGGCACACCCCCAGCTGACACAGCCATACGGCTCCTTAAGAGCACATATGTCTTAGACGGAACGAACCTTCCTGCCTGTTGTGACCTGGAGACATCTCTAGACCGGACTGGTCGTACTGCGGTTATTCTACGAACTTCAATGCCTTGAGGTCCACCTAACTTCCTGACATTCCGGATCGGGGTTTGTAGACACAACAGATTGCGTCTGATGTTGTTTTATTAATAATCAACTCTCTAGTTTAGAGCAGACAACAAATTCTTTTACACCTAGATTTCACAATCTCTTTCAGATACAAAGGTTCTGATACACACCTACTTTATACCACACCACCCACAACTCACATTATATCACTGCATATACACTCGCATATCGTTACTCAAAGCTTGCCATGTATTATCATTAGTTTAGAAAAGAATAAAATTCCTTTTAACTATATACCTGACTCTGCCTGAATTAATACGAAGTGTGTTTATGGTCCCTGAACAAGCAAAGAATCCTAAACTCTTTTGGTTAAACATTTAAAGATCAATCAGACTGATATTTCATATTTATATGGAATCATCACATCTTATTGGTCATAATTGTTTGAATGCTGAAAAGCATTCAAACTATTGTTTTCCTGTTTCTCTTTATTCTTCCATATTCTGCTTCCGTACACTTTTTGAACCTCTTCTTCTCCTTCAAATTTTGAGCTATTTCAACAATTTTATATCAAAACGTTCAGCTCGTTAAGCTCTTTCGGGCTATTACTTTTGGCATTGATATCTTTCAAATTGTTCGAGTTATTAAGCTTTTACTGCAAAAAAATTCCCATTGAAATGAATGGGATTGGTCAATTTTCAGCAAATTCCTATCACTTTTTTGACCTCAAACTCTATAGGGTTCCTTTTAACTTAGAGACTTCATTCAAAGTTTAACAAACTCACAAGACTTTCCTGTTTAACATATTAAAGAGGCTTTTTGATATCTTTTACGGATTTTCAAAAATCGCAGGTAGAAGTTGAGGTACGACTTGAAATTTTCAGAAAAATTCACAAAAGTTATAATGGAGAAAGATAGGAGCAGTGACCCTCCCTTGCTCCATTCCCGGCGTTGTCCCGAGAGAACCGTAGGTCCGATTGAAATGAGACATGCGCTGCTTACAGCTAACGAATATACCTTCGTTTTGAGCTATAATTCATGACTGTACTCCAAACATTGTGGCCGTACGGTTCATTTGTTTGAGAAAATTCAAATTTAAAAACAGGTCTCTGCCCACTCTCACTTAAGAATTCCTCACTCTAAATTTTGAACCTCACATCTTCTGTAAACAACTCTTCACTGCGCCCACACCGTTTGGACTACCGAAACAAATTATACCTCAAAAAGTAGGACATTTTGTCAGCTTTTCAGAATGGGTTTCATTTTCTCTTTAAGTTTTACCGTTCTTTCGCTACAAGCCTCAGAAGGAGGAGAGACCCAGCTTTTCTCTCATTGAAACCCATGTTAAAGGATCAGAGATTTTCTCCTCAAAACGGCTTCAGACAGCTAAAACTTTATCGTCATAGCTTCTAGACAATTCATGGTAGGCAAATAAAAATCGGCACAGATGATCATCAAAGTCTTCTACCACTCACGCTTTTTGAATTTTTCAAATCGGTGCAGTACTTTTCGAATGGTGATGAGAAGTTTGACAGGTCCAATTTCACTTCTGAAGGACAGATTTCAAGGGTTCTCTCATTAACAGGAGCATAGGCGGAGATCCCAGGGGGGACGGGGGGGAAGCGCCCCCCCCCCCTCACACAAAGTTACCCCCCCCCCAAAGTTATTGTAAATGTATAAATGCTACCAGTAAACCTGTATTGTCTTCTAAAACCACAACGTAAAAGTTAGTCTGCAAATACAAAACAATGTGTTTTTAATTGTTGAGAAATTATAGTCCACCCCCCCCACCCCACACACACACACACACACACAATTTCTCAAGTTGGTACGGTCAGTCCACACTCGCTGTTTCCAACGGGCGGGGCTGCCGGCTTTGCCTCGGTCACAGCTTCACAGCAGCCCGCAGGCTCACAGGAAGCGGGAATCAAAAAGCCAGCGGTTTCCAGCAGTAAGTCAATTATCTCACACTTGTTCTACAAACTTAAATATGTATGTCAAATGTGGCATAAATGATGCTGGAAGATGAGAGACACAGGACAGGAAAATAGTTCAATAAAAACAAGAAAACAAAACAAAGTGTTGAAAAGTAAAATGTAGGTAGATTTATCTCCACTACACACATGTAATATTTATACATTTGATACAATTCAGATCACCTTCAAAACTCAGTCACACACCCAGGGCCGTTTCAAGACATTTTGGGGGCCAAGGCAAAATCGTCTTCTGCCTAAAAGGAAATGTGCACCCACACGTATGGTACATCAATTCAACCTGCTTGGTCCCAGGAGTCTTGTATTAACTTGATATTGTGCTCTGCGTTTCATGGCAACGTGCTTAGCAACAACATTTAACAACATTTTAGACACAACTGTATCAACATACTTTAATATAGAAATGTTATTCAAAGTTTAAATGACTCATGTGTTATTGTACATAGCTTCATTAATGCAGATTTCTGTCATCTGTTACCATGGCAACACAAGGAACTACACATCACTTTAACCAACTCTCATAGGAATGAATATAAAAAGAAGAATATTGAGCCATTAACAGACTCCTGCTTTTGAATTGTTTGTACTTAAAACTAGAAATAGGTTCAATTTCATTGACCGTCAGAAGGTGGGAAAGTGCCCCGCTCCCTCCCAGCTCCCTTAATGGTTGAGAGAGGTCAATCATCTTCTGGCTAGATGGAATTACACACCCACGCATGTGAGACATCAAATTGATCGGCTTGGCCTAAGGAATCCATCCATCTACACATAAATCCATACATGCTTCTATCTATCCATCCATCCATCTATCCAATAAACCATCTAACATCCATCCGTTATTTCATTCGTCCTACTCTTCATCCATCCCATATCAAATCTGAACATATGTTCATCTATCAGTTTCAGATATCAGCAAATATTTCTAAATTCACAGTCCAGCCAATTGTAAAAATGTACCCGTTAAACTATTCTCATTCAAATGCCAGCTGTTTAACGTTTCACATTTCGAGTTTTTGATAAATGTTCAAAGATTACAATTGTCTGCTGTTTAGCATTTTGATCCATTCTTCGACTATATTCTGAGCTACATTACGCTTGTTGGTGATTTTTGCTTCTACATCTTTAAATACATTCAGCTCATTTTGACAGTTCTGCCTTGTTTCAGCTTCAGCTCAGCTGTTTGGCGGCTTCAGCTTGCAGTTTCGGCTGTCCAGCATTCAAACAGCATTTGTGCAACAAATGCAATTTTTCTAGTTAAATATGCAGTTGTTACGCTATAAAGAGTGACGCTACACTGGTGTAACTTTATATTCACACAAAAAACTGTTCTATTATTGCTTTAGGTTGGTGAGATCAGGACTGACTCAGAAAACAAGACGTACTTGTAAGGTGAACACACGCACGCACGCACACGCACGCACGCACACACACACACACAGCTCTCTCTTGAGGGAGACAAGATGGCGCCCATGAGTGGCTGTGCGTCTGCTAGGCTCCTGATCTGTTTTGGTTATTTGTTGTTTTTTATTGCTTGTTGTCTATCTGGTGCGGAGTCCCTGCTAACATATGATCGAGACTCACTGTTGTCAATCAGGTCCGCGATGATCAACCTCCAGAACTCCGATACCGGACCCGCTTTCCCACCGCCTCTGAAACCTGGCGTTAACCCAGGTCTCGGCCCTCTGTTACCTGTTGGCCTGCCGCTGCCCAGGAGGCCATGGAAGAGGAAACGTGGGAAGAGAGCCGGCTTCTTCGTTCAGCTTCGAAAGATCCTGAGAGGCGAAGCTCTTCCCGATCGCTGCTTCGCGGCTGTGTTGTGGCGGATCCAACAGAAACTTAAAGGAGTTGGGCTGATCTCGCTGCTAAATGGAGCCCCTGATGCGGGACGCTACCTGAAGGCGTGGGAGACAATGAACCACCGCGGGCGTAGCGTGGAGTCGCTACGTAGCTTAGCCCGCCAGCCACCCGCCATTATGGAGCCCGCGGCACACACACCGCCAGATTCCTCCGCGAAAATGATGTTGATTAACGCGCGCTCCATCGCCAACAAGTCTCACATCCTCAACGATCTGTTCCGGACCAAAAAATTAAACTTTTTGTGGATTTCTGAGTCGTGGCAGCGGGAAAATGACGTCACTCATCTCCGTGAGCTCTGTCCTCAAGACTGCTCTTTCTTCTCTGCTCCACGGACCACAAGCCGCGGTGGAGGAACAGCTGTTATCTTTAAGAAACACTTTTCGTGCCAAATTATATCCTCAAACTCCTACAGCTCATTCGAGATGATCATGATTAAAATTGGTCGAGTTCAACCAGTTTATGGAATTCTGGTCTATCGCCCACCTGGATCTACTTCATCCTTCCTGTCTGACTTTCAGGATCTCCTATCTTCAACTATTAAACTAGACAGGATAATCATTATTGGAGATTTCAACATCCATGCTGAGGATCTATCTAACAGCTCCATGAGGGAGTTCCTAAACATGATGAACTCTTTTAACTTCACTCAACACGTGTCTGGTCCCACTCACAGAGCAGGCCACACCCTGGATCTGGTCTTTTCCTACGGACTTCTTGTTGATAAGCTGCAGATAAATGATGTTGTGTTCAGTGACCATAAGTCAGTTTCTTTTCATATTAACCTAAATTCTGAATCTCTTTTACCAGTCTCTGCTAAGCAACGACGTATTATCAACAGTTCTACTATTTTAAATTCCTCCTCCCTCTTTGACTTTGTACCTCCCTCCTCTGATGACGTAGAGCTCCTTACCAACTCATTTAATGAGCACTGCCTCAAAATTCTAGATCAGGTCGCCCCTTACAAAACCAGCCGCAGTTCCAGTACCTCCAGTTCTCTCTGGCTGAACAACCAGATTCTTGAACTTAGACGCTCCTATAGAAAAACGGAATGACTGTGGAAGAGGACAGGTCTGGTTGTTCATGGCGAATATTTTAAAGAACTTCTCGAGTCATACAACGAAGCAGTAGAAAATGCCAGGTCTTCTTTCTTCAGCAACCTCATATGTCAAAATAAGAATAATCCAAAGGTTCTGTTTGATACCATCTCCAGCATCGTGTCTTCTCCTCCGCAGCAGGCTCAGCTATCTTCAGCTGATGACTGTAACACCTTTCTCCACTTTTCTGAAAACAAGGTGCTGAATCTGAGATCCAGCATTCCACCAGCCCTCGTCCCCTCAGGAGGGGAGGCCCCTCAGTGCTCCGAGTCTTTCACCTCCTTCTCCCCAATTGCACTAAATGACTTAACCTCAATAATCAGTCAGATGAAACTCTCATCATGCTCATCAGATATCTTAACTCCCTCTGTTTTAGTCGGTCCCTTGCCTCTATCAGTCCATCTCTGTTGACTATAATCAACAGCTCACTGAGCCAAGGCTGTGTTCCATCTTACTTTAAAAATGCAGTAGTGACTCCTCCCTTAAAGAAACCCAACCTTGACGCCAGCACCACCAGTAACTTAAAGCCGGGCGTACACTGTGCGACTTTTTCACTTTTTTGAGCCGATTTTCCAGTCGTGCGAGAATCCACGACATTGGGGCGAGTTTTGCGCCGAGCGGTCGTGTAGTGTACAGGGGGTTACGAGAGGCGATTAACACCACGTGACCAGCTGCCGATCAGCAGTCGTGAGCTCGCACGGACTTCTGGAGTGTTTAATATTTCGCTCGTCCCTCGTGAGGGTATCGCACTGTTGAAGCGGCGCAGCGAGCAGCTACGATCCAAAATGTATCAGAACCGCTCACGGCGCATGCGCAATCCTGCATCAACGCCGGTCGCTCGCCATTTCCCTAATAACACACGCTGTTCGTTTTTGTTTCTACACGTTTTTTTTTACTCACAAAGATTGTCAAGAAAGCGTGTTTGTCATGTTCACGTCAAATTAAACTGACCACAAAACACAGATTTACTCTTTATTTCGTTTTCCTCATCCAACCCCCATAAATCCCTGTGTGTCCTCCTGCAGCACTCCCAAAGGACAACAGGCAAGACAAGACAAAAAAGTCTGACGTGTTGAGTAAAAACTGCTATTTTTAGCACATTTTTAGGGCCGACGTGTTGCTACCAGACGTACAGTGTGAGCACACGACTCGTGAGATCTGCTCTGCGAGGAAGTCGTACAGTTTGAGCTGAAGCTGAACGCTGCGAGTGAAAAAGTCGCACAGTGTACGCCCGGCTTTAGGCCCATTTCTAAGCTACCTTTCATCAGCAAAGTACTTGAGAAGGTGGTTGAAACCCAACTCAGATCCTGGTTTTCTAAGTCAAAGATCTCTGACCCCTTCTAATCTGGCTTTCTGAAGCAGCACTCAACTGAGACTGCTCTAGTAAGGGTGCATAATGACCTCCTGATGGCTGCTGATGCAGGGAAATGCTCTGTCATGGTCCTGCTTGACCTCATTGCAGCTTTTGACACTGTAGACCACAACGTTCTACTAAACAGGTTAAATGCCCTGGCTGGGATTTCAGGTTCTGCTCTAGACTGGCTCTCTTCCTATCTCACTAACAGAACATTCACAGTGAAGTCAGAAACCTTCTCCTCAGACACTGCCTCTCTAACAAGCGGGGTCCCACAAGGTTCAGTTCTAGGGCCTCTACTATTCGCATTCTATATTCTTCCCCTAGCTGGCATCATTCAGTCTTTCCCAGACATCTCCTACCACATCTATGCTGACGATATTCAGCTCTATATGTCCTTTATGCCACACCAGTTGGACAGGCTGGCCACACTTGTACTCTGCCTGACCCAGATCAGTAACTGGGTGTCCAGCAACTTTCTTGTCCTCAATGCTAACAAGACAGAGACCTTGATCGCTGCACCCCCGGAACTTCAGCCAAAAATCGAGCAAGAAATTGCCTCTTTTTGCCCATCAGCCAAGGCCAACATTAGAAACCTAGGAGTTATTTTTGATCCAGCTCTAAGTTTAGACTCACACGTCAAAACCATCTCCCGCTCTTGTTTCTTTCAACTGAGAAACATTTCAAAAGTCAGTAAACTGGTTTCTACTGCAGATCTGGAAAAAATCATCCGTGCCTTTGTGTCATCACGCTTAGACTACTGTAACGCTCTTTTTACTGGTCTCAGCAAAACCTCCCTCTCACGCCTTCAAGCCATCCAAAATGCAGCAGCCAGACTCCTAACCAAATCCAGCAGACGAGCTCACATCACTCCAGTTTTACAGTCCCTCCACTGGCTCCCGGTAGAATTTAGAATACAGTTTAAAGTTTTAGTCCTGACCTATAGAGCTCTTAACAACCAGGCTCCAAGCTACCTAACTGAGCTTTTATCCCCACACACCACCTCTCGGAAACTCAGATCCGCATCTGAAAACCTCCTGGCTGTTCCTCGAACCAGACTGAAAACCAAAGGGGACAGGAACTTTCAGACTATTGCACCCAGACTTTGGAACGGTCCACCTTCAAATCTCCGTCTCTCTAACACTGTAGAGGTCTTTAAAAATCATCTAAAAACTCACCTTTTCATCCAGGCGTTCCCTCCCTAAATGTTTCAAAAAGATGGCTTTGTTCGGTTCACACCTTCACTTTGTTTATACTCATGATTTTATTTTCTACATTTATCACTGCTATTGTTTTTCTGATGTTTTTATTGGTTAGAGGTATTTGCCCTGATCTTTATCATGTTGTACAGCGCTTTGTGATTTATATCTGTGAAAGGCGCTATATAAATAAACTTTTACTTACTTACTTACTTACTTACTTACTTACTTACTTACACACACACACACACACACACACACACACACACACACACACACACACGCACACACACACACACACACACACCTGTGTCCATGCTGTCCAGGTCCAGGTGGTGAAGAACACACGATGAATCAGTCCCAGATCCTGAAGTGGTAGCAGGTTTTCTTTAGCCGTGTTTAGCTAACAGCTGCAATAGAAACAAAGCAGGAGAGCTGATTAAGATGCTGCTTCAGAACAACGCAGGAGATTGAAGATCCAACGCTTTGGCTCTGATCAGCTGAGGACAGATCCAGTCTGGAAAAGAGGACCTTTGCTCACCAGAGTTCACGGAGTAGAGCTAACCGCTTTTTCCTCCAGAGTCACATTCAGATTCGGGGCTTTTCCGTCGGAGAGTGTGAGCAGGATGGATCAGAGAGCGAGCAGCGATCCTGCATCATGACCAACTCAGATGAGCGAGTCTGATAGAGGGAACCTCTTCAATCTGATGAAAGCAGCAAAACGAGCGCGTTTCTCAGAGAGGCCAAAGGAACAGCAGCAGATCCAGAGGGCAGGAAGTCTAGAGAAAAGCTTTTCTCACCCACAACCTGATTCTGGAGCTCCGATTGTCACGAAGACCGCAGAATATCTCCTCCGGTTCTGGAAAGAACTCCACCAAGTTGTTGAGGAGGAGAAGAAAGTTTCCACAGCCTGGTGAGAAGATTTCTGCAGCAGCAGCAGTTAGTCGCTTTAGCTGATCAACTCTCCCAGAGACTGAAGTGAAGACATTTTTACTGTAGAGCCTCAAATATTCTCCTCACACACCAGAACAACAACAAGCTAGCTCTGCTAGCAGCTTCCGGTTTCTGCTTTTTCCGGTGGTCGGTGACCAGCGTGCACTACCGCCACCTGCTGGAGCAGAATAAAACACACCTGTGTGTTCACACAACTTGATAACTTTAGGCAAAAAAAATTTTTTTTCTATATTTTACAATATTTTAAACTTTTATCCAGTTTCTTTAACAGAGCTGAAAAGCAGGTCAAGACTGTTTCTTCATAATCGTCATTATTCAAATCTGACCATGTCTCTTCACCTAAAACCAAAGTGAACAAGTTTTGTTGTTTGTTTTGTTTTTCATGTAACCAGCCCTGAGAAGTAAACATTTCTTTTGCTAATTTGAGAATTGTTTCATGCAATGATTGATGAGGCCACTCACTGTGAGTCCTGATAGGCAAGAGTAAATAAAAGAATAATGCTCAATATAATACATGTTACACATATAACACATTAAATATAATATGATAAAATAGTATACAGCAATAAAATACTCAAAATACAAATATAATAGTTCCCATTTATCAACATAAGAACAAGACCGGATACTTTAGAGACACTAGAAAATCAGCATATTCAACCGTGCATTTGTCTTTTAAAAGAAGAGCCATTTCATCTGGAAATTGACTGATCTTAATTTCCTTATCAAATAAATTAATTCCACACAGAATTGTATTGTTAGGAATTTGGAGCTTAAGTATTTGAGTGGCCAGAATAAATAATCTGGGTGAGACTTTGCAGCCTGGATGAATTCCTCAGGACATTCTAATGATAGGCGTTATTTCTGGTACAGAGAAATTGATTTCAGTATAAAACATTTTTACTATATTGTAGAATCTTCAGCCAAACCCCATTATCATCAGAGTTTATGTAATAAAGTTAGGTTTTAATGAATCAAATGCTTTGTAAAGGTCAAGAAATTATACCAAACTACCATTGTCTATAATCCAACATGCCCAATCCATATCATCATCAGGGGTCAGATTAAAATCTCCACCTGTGATCACCCAATCAGTTACATAAGTAACCTTCCATACACCATACATATATATATACATACATATATATATACATATGTATATATATATATATATATACATATGTATATATATATGTATGTATATATATATATATACATACATATATATATACATATGTATATATATATATATATATATATATACATATGTATATATATATATATATATATATATATATATATACACACATATGTATGTATATATATATACACACACACACACACACACACACACATATATACACCTATATTTGCAGAACATGCAAGCTACCTTTAATCTTGTGTAATTTGACTTTGTTTTATCTTCATGCATTGTAGCTTGTGTTGTAAAGACTAGAGTTGTAGATCTGTTTGGTCTAATCACCTTTGCATGTCTATTTTCTGAAGATGAGCTGCACGAATGGAGTGCATATGAAGAAGTCACAGGATTGCAAGCAATTTCCGCCTCAAGTGCTACAAACTCAACAAAATCCTTGAAAGAAGGGAAAGTTTTACCTTCCATGAGAGCAACTGTGACGTGACGATTCCAACGTGTTGCAACCCATTCAGGAATCTTTTGCAGTAACCTTTGGTTTTCCTCACAGTCGCTTAGTATCTCCAAGCCCTTTACATGTGGTGTTGCTTGAAGACAGGTTGTTGTGAGAAAATCAGAAAATGTCCTTAAACCTTCTGCATCCTTTGGGTGGATTTTAGGCCACTTAGACAGTTTGTCTCTAAATGCCTTTTGGACAACAAATGGCTGACCATAGCGCTGATCAAGTCTTCTCCATGCATCCTCATATGCCTCTTCATCACTACGATAAAATGTTCCTTCAAGACACTTAAATGCAGGACCAGTAATGTATCTTTTTAATAAGTGCAGTTTTTCAGCAGGAGGTATTTTACAGTCCACCAGTGAGATGAAGGAAGACTTCCATTCAATGTAGGTTATGGGATCTCCACTGAATACGACGGGCACTGGTACTGGGATTCTGTTTACAGCTATGCTATCTTGGATAGCTTTAGCCACCAGAGAAATGTCTGTTGGAGGTATTGGAGTGGCAATTTGAGAGTGTGTGGTTGTCGTGGAGAGTTGATGAGGGGAATGGATGCATTTTGTTGCACAGGTGGAATAAATGAACCTGTAGAGAGCACTGGGGCTGGTTGTGCAAAATTATTGTTGAGAAAAGAAGTCCCATAGTTCTGTAACATTAGCTGACTTTCCATATCACCGTTCAATTCATTGTCATAAGTCTCAAATTTTGCACGTGCAGCTTGCCTTTCCTTTTCTGCTTGTAAATGCTCTAGTTTAGACTTTTGAACATCCAGTTCCCGCCTGTGTTTCCCTTCCATTTCTCTTATTTTCTCCCTTTGTTTGATTTCCTCTTGTGTAATTTTATACTGAGCCTCCTTAGCAGCTAATTCTGCAGCTGCATCGATTCTTCTGGTTGTGATGCTTGCATCAGAGTGGCAACACGACTGTGACACAGTACCAAACATGGACCTTGCATGTTCATAAGTTAAGAGATGATGGAGGCGCTGCCTTTCTCTATCTGCATCATATTCATCTCTGGCTGCTAATCGCTCAGAAATTATTTTCATAACATCCTTTGTCACAGATTCACAAGAATCCATTTTGCGCCGTATAACCTGTGATGGTACATTACGCTGTCTTAGTTCACTGTATGCTTTTGTCATGTCATTTACTGTCTTTTCAATGTCGTCAGCCATTTCTGCTAACTGCACATCTGATATATCACTTTTCAGGTCTTCCCTGTAGACTCTGGCCTTTCCAGTGTTCATAAAGAGTTAACAGTTTTTTCTCTCTTTAGTTTGTTCATCCATTTGATAAAGGATCATTTCTACTGTTGGCACACTAAGCCGTTCTGATCTTCTTAGTAACTTTTCATCCATTTGAAATTGAAATTCCTTGAGTTGTTCCTTTTCGTTTAACTGTTTATCCTCTATATTTTCCATTTTGAGAGAATTTGCTTGTTGCCAGATCGTTGATGCAGCGTTCTACTTTGTGTTGTTACCGTGTCATTCCTTCAGAGCGCAGGCAGCTTGTTGCAGCAAATGGGGTGATGCTTCGTGCTTCCCAGTTGTCAGTTTTCCCGGAAGTAAGCTCTTACTGTAGCACCCCCCCCCCCCCCCCAATGAAGGATGACACTTTACTGATGAAGTTTTGGATTTAATGACGATGACCCTCAATTTCACCGTAAGAGCTGGAGATGTGTACAAAAGAAACCATGTAAATAGATCCACACTCTTACATCAATACAACTATTACCAGTTTACAACATACACCATAAATTACAATTTCCTTAGCTTTATAAGATAAATCAATGCATTTGGATCTAAGCATTTTATAATAAAAATATTTAAAACATAAGTACATTAAGATAATAAATTTACCTTGTGCCTCTATCAAGGGGGCTGCTAATAGCAAAATCCATGTTAGATCTCCGTCAAAGCTGCTTTGGCCGTTTTATCGCTGTTAAGCTAGCTTGCGTTAACTGTTAGAACAGGAAATAAACCCTTCAAAATAAAAGCATTTCATTCAAACAGGAAGTTGATTAAAACAGATTATAAATAAAGGCAAGTTGTGCCAAATTAAAATACAAGCAAAATAAGATGTCATTTTAGTGTTAGTTACAAAAACCATCTAAATGCCCGCCTTGGTAGTTCTAGTGTTAAACACAAATGGAGTCTGTTAAAAATGGGACACCGCCTATATTTGTGGGACGTGTGAAAAGAGATGCAACACATTGCAGGACATCAGGTAACCCTATGGGTACCAATGTGGAAGCAACTGAAGAGATCCGTGGCTATATTTATGCAACAAGTACAAATCACAGATAAAAGACAAACACTTCTACATTTAACATTAGAGTATACATGCATTTTAAATTATTTTTACTGTAATTTAAATATTAGAGACATTACTTTGACTTTACAAATTCATTTTTCTAAGCAGAGTCTCTGAAAAGCAGTGATAAATATCTGCTGGAGCTAAGACCCTTTATAGAATACCTTTGTGTGATTAACACACACACACACACACACACACACACACACACACACACACACACACACACACACACACACACACACACACACACACACACACACACACACACACACACACAAGTACAATTGTGAAATTAATTCCCATAAGAAAACTGCAGTCATTTTTGAACTGTGATTATTTCTCAGACCATAACCATACCACACAAATTTACAATCATTGCCACCCCACCCATGGCTTTACAACACCACCATACAATTGCACGGCCACTCTTGATTTCAGCAGTTCACGAATTAACAAGCAGGGAGAAAGAAGGCAGCAGCATGTACCCAAAAAGGTGAGTTTCTTTTTTGTGCTCCCATTAACTTCAGTCAGGGACATTTCACAGGTATGACGTACCTTATTTACTAATTAACTGCAAATCTGAACGCTACTTTAGTTTTAAAGTTTCTGGATGATTTACACAGCGGGCCTCTCAGTACTAGGGATGTGAATCTCCTCCTCTGAGGCCGATTCGACTCGTATCTCGATACGCTGCCAGCGATATGATGCGTACCGATTCATGATTTATGAATGATTTGATAACCATTTTTGGTTTGATACAATTCATGATGCAATTTGAAACAATTCAACACATTAAGAATTTATAAGCCCACATCTGGGTTTTAAACGTCATGTTTTTCCCTCTGTGTGAAGGATGTACTTGATCCTCTATTTTTTTGGATTAATCAATAAATTCAACATGAAAACAAATGCACTTCACCGGTGATGCTTAAAGAGCAAGTCACCCCCTACAAGAAACTTAAATCACTCCCACTTCACGTTTGAAAAATGCAACAAATGCTGTTGCCTGGCAGACCGAGAGGGCGGAGCCACACACACACACACAGGCTCACAACGACATTGTGACATCATAATGAACCAGTTTACATCATAGCATACCTCTTAGCCAATAGCGGTGGCAGATTTAAATTCAAATACAGTGCAGAGTTTTTACCTGACGATGGCACAACACTGACCGTTTTAGGCAGAATATTTAAATTTTAACTAAGATGCACTGAAGTGCCAAATTATTGACTAAGCGTGTCTACAGCACAATTAGACACTCGTTTATTTAGTTTATCAGCAAAAAAAAGTTGATTTGGGGGTGACTTGCTCTTTAATAATTCTCTGATTCTGTTGGTTTATTTTTATGAGCAGAGTGACTGTCTAAATCTCATTTCATTGCCCTTATTTCAACAGAGTATTGTAGCAAAAACAAAGACAAAAAAAATATATATATATATACATACAATTATTAGGAATTATTGTGAAAGACCATAAATATCTGAACATAATTTTAAATATTGTAATGAGCCATAAGGAGCTACTGTGAGAGCTGTTGTCGCCTAATGTTACTGTTCCTTTCAGAGCAAAGTGAATGCTAGAGATGCAGGGAGATGTGAGCTTATTACTGGACTTCTCTGTGCAGAAAAACTCCAGATAGAATTACATTTTCCCCCTAACAGTGGTTCAAATGTTACAATAATATGGATTATCCTAAATTACCTCACAAAGCTTCTGGTGTGCAGATCCGTAAGAATGCTCAGAAAAATACGCTGCTGCACAAACCAGAGGCCGTGTGACAGAGAAGTTTATTTTGGCAAGTACAGGAAGCATGTACGTCGGTTAATATTGTCCCTATAGTGTCTCGCTGCAGTTGCGCAGTGCGCACCACCTAGCTTCTGCTAAGTGATTGTTGCAACATACTATGTTTTGCAAAGCTTACGAAGCCGGTGGAAAAGGCTGGGAATGATTAGTGACACAAACAATTGTGCACTGCCCGTCAATGGAAACAGGGATTTAAACATTTACAGCCTGGGGTCCACAAAGCGTAGCTTGCAGGGTAGAAAGAAGTGGGCCGGATTCAGCTCTGATCTACTGTAAAGTACAACTACAAGCGGTACCAGATTCACATCTAGGATGTATACAGTACAAGAGTCCCTTTTGGGTAAACCTGTAGTTGAACGAGTTCTTTTGGCCCTTACACACTAGCATCAGCTCCACTCCACCTGGACCGGGTTGGGAGTGTTCTTATTTAGGTAGCATTGAATTTTCCCGTGCGCAACCGGACCTCTTTTCAGCCCTCTTCTCAAGGAGGTCTGCCTGGAACAGAACAGGGTCGACACACCCACTGCTGACTGATTGGCTGACTCAAAAGCATGCCTGTCATTAGGGGGAGCCTCTGATTGGCGGATAGAATCAGCCTGCAGGGGCAATTCATTGACTACGTTTACGTTTACCTCTAACTTGCATAACCCGATTTAAATGCGGACGTTGGGGTAGCGTCAGGACGTGTGGACTACGTCCAGACGGAATATGCGTCATTTCCGGTTCTTCTCGTTCCGGTATCCGTGAAAACAACAACATTTTTCCCAGTTCGGAAGAGATAGCGACCGCGTTTGTTTACGCTTTAGTTTCCTCGTCACTCAAAGTGTGGTGCTGTGCCGCGACTCACCATGTTGCTCCCAACTTGTTGTTTACTTCCGGAGTTCTGGCACATACAAGACGTCTCGCTACTCAAGAGACCAAGATTCCTTGCGAACAGAGCATGCGCAGAACACACACTTTGATGGGGATATCCCGGTATGCGTTTACACGACCAAACATTCGGGTTAGAAAAGGGTTACCCCAGGTGTAGTAACCGGGTTTTTAAAAACCCGGTTATGAGCATATCCGGGTTTCTGGCGGTGTTTACACGGACCTGCGGAACCGGGTTATTGTGAATATTCGAGTTTTAAAAGGGTTACTGGCTGTATGTAAACGCACTGACTATCATTCTGGATGCTGTGGAGTTAACAAGACTCTGACTGAAGCAGTTTTTCTCTGTCCCTCACTGCTGTGAGGAGGCACACACACACACACACACACACACACACACACACACACACACACACACACACACACACACACACACACACACACACACACACACACTGCAGCCAGACAGCAAAGCAAGATGCAGTATCAGAGTCAGAGAGTCTCCAAAAGCATGACTGCTCAGGCTGCTTTTATTTATTAATGGAAACACTGCCTACTTCTCTGCGCTCTTTTGCCCCACCCACTTGCTCGGAGATGCGCTCACAACATCACAGACTGCCCATGTGCTCAATCACGTCCACATTACTAAGGCAGTGTGGAAAGAAGGCGGCCGGGCTGGGGCGGAGCCGATGCTTGTGTGTAAGTAGCATTAGTGTCGTCTGTGGACTCTCATTTGTCTGGTTGGATATGTCTTTGTTTTTATCTTAGTCAAGAGTTTCCTGGCAAAATGTGTCTTTCCTTTGTGGACTTTCAAATACCTGTTTAAACTTGTTTTATGGTTATATCTTTGTTCAAAGAGCTAACAAGTAAAAAAAAAAAAAAAAAAAAAAAAAAAAAAACTATGAGACAGAAGTGACGCCACCAACATTGGCAGTGCCAGTGTTAGCTGTAACTTGTCAGCAAAAAAGGTAAAAACAAAAAATGTATTACTCTGTGTTCAGAAAAGAACCAAACAATGAAACTTCTGTTCTGTGTGGAGGCTCATGTGTCTTTTTAAATTTTGCTTAAGAGTAAATCTTTGTCCACAGAGCTCACAGACAAAAGGTTTCTGTCCTGTGTGGACGCTCATGTGTCTGCTTAAATTTTGCTTATGAGTAAATCTTTGCCCACAGAGCTCACAGACAAAAGGTTTATGTCCTGTGTGGACTTTCGTGTGAACATTTAAATTTGCCTTTTGATTAAACCTTTGACCACAGAATTCACACGCAAATGGGTTCTGTCCTGTGTGGATGCTCATGTGACAGTTTAAAGTTGCCTTTCGAGTAAATTGTTGTGCACACAGTTCACAGGCAAAAGGTTTCTGTCCTGAGTGGACGCTCATGTGTCTGTTGAAATTTTGTTTATGAGTAAATCTTTGTCCACAGAGCTCACAGGCAAAAGGTTTCTGTCCTGTGTGGACTCTCATGTGAACGTTTAAATGTGACTTTTGACTAAATCTTTGTCCACAGAGCTCACAGATAAAAGGTTTCTGTCCTGTGTGGACTCTCATGTGCGAGTTTAAATGTGCCTTTTCATTAAATCTTTGTCCACAGAGTTCACATGTAAAACATTTCTGTCCTGTGTGGACTCTCATGTGTGTGTTTAAATGTGGTTTTTGGCTAAAATGTCGTCCACAAAGTTCACAGGTAAAAGGTTTCTGTCCTGTGTGGACCCTCACATGTCGGTTTAGATTTGTTTTATAATTAAATACTTTTGCACAGTGATCACAACTAAATGATTTTAGTTCTTTTTGGACCTTTGTGCATGAGTCTACATGCTGCTTCACTCTAACACTTTTCTTATTAACCAAACAGCCTGAAGACCTTTTTGCTGAATGACCTTTCACTCTCACATGTTTCTGGAGAGACGACTTGTGGAGAAATTGTTTACCACACTCAGGGCATCTGAAGAACTTGTTGACAGAACTAACACCTGGCTCATTCCAGTCAACGTCTTCAAGTCTAGTTTCAGACCCAGAATCTGGATTCACATCCTCCTCCTCCTTTTCATAATCTACAATAAATTCAGCATCTGAAGAATCAGATGTCTGTTCATGAGGGTTCAGAACTGGGTTCCTGCTAGTTTCTTCTCCTTCACCAGTTTCTAGTGTCGTCTGGTCAGCTGAGCTACTGGTTGGCCCATCTATGTTTTCTATTTGCTGCTGATGAAGCTGTGAGACCAGAGGTTTCTCCTCATCATTCCCACTCTTTATAGAAACTGCATTGAATGGAAACCTGGCACCATCAGTCTCCTCCTTCAAATGAAGCTGCTCCCCCTCTAGACTCGTCCAGAGTTCCTCCTGTTCCTCCTTTAAGTGAAGACTTTGTGGGTTCTGATGGTCCACACCAACACTCTGCTCTTCAAGAGCTTCTTCTTTAACCAGAACCACCTGATGAATATCTGTAGGAAACACAGAAACACATAATGTGAATTACTGACTGGCGTAACTTTACATTCACACAGGTTGGTGAGATCAGAACTGACTCAGCCTCTAGATCTAACACATGGTTAATCCCTTTGATCTGGGACACCCAGGGATGGGTATCTTTGCCATTTGAATCGATGCAGTACCCGGTGTGTCCTAGGTCTCCTTCTGGTTGGATGTACACAGAAAACCTCCCCAGGGAGGTGTCCAGGAGGCATCCTAACTAGATGTCCAAGCCACCTCAACTGGCTCCTCTCGATGTGAAGGAGCAGCGGATCGACTTCGAGTCCCTCCTGGATGACCAAGCTTCTCACCCTATTTCTATGGGAGAGCCCAGACACCCGGCGGAGAAAACTAATTTTGGTCGCTTGTATCAGCGATCTTGTTCTTTCGATCACTACCCAAACGCTTGTGACCATAAGTGAGGGTAGAAATGTAGATCGACCAGGAAATTGAAAGCTTTGCCTTCCGGCTCAGCTCTCTCTTCACCTCGACAGATCTGTACAATGCCCGCATCATCATGCAGACGCAGCACCAATCCGCATGTCAATCTCGCACTCTGTTGTAACATTTTGTAAGCGGTCATTGATCTAGCATTAACAAATATGCCATTTAAATTTGTAGCGACTGGCATTTTCCCAAATTATATGAGTGATCATTGTGCAGAGGTGGACATCAACTTCGAAACCAACCGGCCAGCCGGGCCGGTGACTCTGAATATTTACCGGCCCCACTGGTCAGCTGCCAAAACGAGTCAAAATAACAACTGAACCGTTTTAAATGTAATAACCTTTATTTTGTACACATTCACAAACATAATAACGTATTCAAGTTTGAATTTGTTTGTTCCCTCAACAAAACTCGATTTTGTCGTCACATACTTCCGGCAAACAACGCAGTACATCACCAACTCCGCTTTGCTGTACTCGAGCCTTTGGCCGTGTTCGAGATAAGCCAGTTCTGCGCAGATTAGACCAGCGGTGATCGGCGAGCGGTGCATGCCGGTTAGATTTGTGTCCGACTTGACGCCGACGTGCTCTGACGTCATGCATACGTAGGCAACGATAACCTCGTGAGATCAAGGCGGCCGCAGATTTTGGAGCAAGGCGCTGCAGTTGCTCTCCCTCGGCTGCAAAACCTAGATGATGACGGGAAACACCTGGCTCTCACCTGATTGGTTCATATTTTGATCCAAACATCCGGTGGTAGAACATGAAATGTTAGTTGGTCACATGTATTCTGTAAGTCATGTTATGTTGATGATGACAACTATATAGGCCATAAAGAGAAATGTGTTTTGTGTTCTTTTGTCACGTTTCCTATGATCACACTGAAGCTGCAGCTGATAACCTTTACTTATTATTACAGTCATGTTTTCATATAGAATATATGATATCCACAAGCACGTGAGGATGTGTTTCAGCTGCTAACAGGCACCAGAATTAAAATTGAAAATTGAACAAGTGTGAACGCTAACACGATATCTCCATCCATCGTCCCCTCCGAGCTATACATGCAGGAAATTGTGTCCGACTTAAACGCCGGCTTTCAGCCACTCCCCCTGCTGCTTCCGTCTGCTCTCGTCTGTTTTCCAGGCGAGGCGCTGCTCAACTCGAACACGGCCATTCTGTGCGCCTCCCGTTTTCTTTAAACCGCCAAGAATCATTAATATAGTATATATCATTATTGATAGTAGTTGTGAATTTAATTATTTTAATGGACAGAAGCCAAAACAAGAAATGTATAAATTTAGATTATTACAATAAAAACAATTATTAATGATAGAAAATCTTTATAGGCACATTGTTTTGAAAACTCTTGCCTGATTCTGAAGACAACACAAGAGTGTCCCCACCTGCTGATACCAGAGAATTACCTGCGACCAGGAAAAAGCTGATATCAGTAAATAATTAAATTAGGGCAATGAGTTCAATTGGGTGGGATGCTTGTGATTGTGTAAGATTAATGAGCACAATACAGAATCATTTTCTCATGGTGGAGTACTTTTATACCACAGGTGTTTCTCTGCAGCATCACACACACACACACACACACACACACACACACACACACACACACACACACACACACACACACACACACACACACACACACACACACACACACACACACACACACACACACACCAGTACCTGTGTCCATGCTGTCCAGGTCCAGGTGGTGAAGAACACACGATGAATCAGTCCCAGATCCTGAAGTGGTAGCAGGTTTTCTTTAGCCGTGTTTAGCTAACAGCTGCAATAGAAACAAAGCAGGAGAGCTGATTAAGATGCTGCTTCAGAACAACGCAGGAGATTAAAGATCCAACGCTTTGGTTCTGATCAGCTGAGGACAGATCCAGTCTGGAAAAGAGGACCTTTGCTCACCAGAGTTCACGGAGTAGAGCTAACCGCTTTTTCCTCCAGAGTCACATTCAGATTCGGGGCTTTTCCGTCGGAGAGTGTGAGCAGGATGGATCAGAGAGCGAGCAGCGATCCTGCATCATGACCAACTCAGATGAGCGAGTCTGATAGAGGGAACCTCTTCAATCTGATGAAAGCAGCAAAACGAGCGCGTTTCTCAGAGAGGCCAAAGGAACAGCAGCAGATCCAGAGGGCAGGAAGTCTAGAGAAAAGCTTTTCTCACCCACAACCTGATTCTGGAGCTCCGATTGTCACGAAGACCGCAGAATATCTTCTCCGGTTCTGGAAAGAACTCCACCAAGTTGTTGAGGAGGAGAAGAAAGTTTCCACAGCCTGGTGAGAAGATTTCTGCAGCAGCAGCAGTTAGTCGCTTTAGCTGATCAACTCTCCCAGAGACTGAAGTGAAGACATTTTTACTGCAGAGCCTCAAATATTCTCCTCACACACCAGAACAACAAGCTAGCTCTGCTAGCAGCTTCCGGTTTCTGCTTTTTCGGGTGGTCGGTGCCCATTGAGCAGCGTAAAGTTACACTACCGCCACCTGCTGGTCTGAAAACTAAAACAGCCGTTTACTTTATTTTTCTATCTTTTATAATATATTTTTTAATCCAGTTTCTTTAAATGCCTTAAAAACCAAGTCAAGACTTTTTTCTTCATGGTCCTCATACCCAACTCTGACCAGCCCACCAGCTATTGAAGTAAAAGCAATGATGCTTATTTGACAATTATTTCACTTGTGCAAGCTGACTTTTGCGTGACCTTTATCACCCTCTCCTCATTCTGCTCTTTCCACCAATTTCCCTCTTACCTCTATATTTCTTCTTTCCTTACATTTTTAATCACAATTTTTTTATTTTTTCTAATTTAAAACATATTCTTTAG
The DNA here is from genome assembly GCF_043380555.1 of Nothobranchius furzeri. NCBI lineage: Eukaryota > Metazoa > Chordata > Actinopteri > Cyprinodontiformes > Nothobranchiidae > Nothobranchius > Nothobranchius furzeri. The sequence continues at coordinate 90,427,962 of NC_091742.1, read as the reverse complement.
TTTTTAGTAGGGCCCGACCCTTATATCTGCCGGCTGATATAGGGGTCATTTATGGGCCATTCCCATCTGTACCGGGTCGGCCCGGGCCGGGTAGCCCCAGTCGGCCCCAGCCTGGCCCGGTTGATTCCACACGTCCTTGTCTTAAGCCCATGTGGGCTGATAGAGGCTTGCTCTACTGGAAGGTGTGAATTTGCTGTCAGCAGTGGGTGTGTTGGCCCTGGTCGGCCTGAAGCAGACCCCCTCGAGAAGAGGGCTGAGAATGAGCCTTGGTTGGCCCGGAAAAATACCAGGCCACCCAGATATGTAAACATCCTATGCTACCCGGCCCGGGCCGACCCGGTACAGATGGGAATGGCCCATTACACTATCGGCTTTCGGCCAAAAAGACGGCCGATATTGCGCTACCTATCCAGCAGATGGCGCCAGCGTTAAGAACTCATGTTGTGTGGCTCCACTCCTCGTGGGGGTGGAGCCTCCGTCACAGCACACACAGCGGGGCAGCAGAAGCAATTCAGTCAAGCAGAGACGACGGTGATAAGGAAGTAGGAGGAAAGTCTTCAGTTTTAAGCATATTTGTTGTGTCGGTGGTAAGTTGAACGGTAAAATAAGCAATGACAAAAGCATTGAAAATAGAAAAAATGCTGGAAGTGCTGCAGGGGTTTAAGAAATTTTATCTGGTGCTCTCACTGGTGCTCTTCAGGATCCACATAAATGTTGGCAAAAGGAGATCTGAGGCACTCAGGAGATACAAAAATAAAAAGCCTTCATTAGTACATGGCTCAAATAATTAAAAACATAAATGCCGATGCGTTTCAGCCCACAGGGCCTTCGTCAGCTCGATGCTGAGCACAGCAACCCATCACCTACAATCTTTCCTAATTTTGGCGATGAATCCATATTCCTTTGTCCATTCGAGATTAAATGTAGTCTTTCATTTTGGCATTTTGATGTTTGCCAGTGCCAAATGCAGAACTACAGGTGGCTGGGTGTGCTCCCTTTTGGTTGGCCTGTGTCTGACTGAGATCAGCCACCTCAATATGGCTGCTTTTACTTTCGCTGTTAACCATTAGAATTGATTTCACACCGGCTTCATCTATTAATGTCATAAAAGCATCTTTCAGAATTTATAATTGCATTGTAAATTAAAATAGGCTATATTTTATCACAACTGCCCATTTTATTCATTTTATAATTTTTTTCATATAAGATGGAGAAAATAGTCAAAAGGAGGACAAATGGGTGTCCGTCTCAAGGGTGCGCTGGTAGGCGGGCACTCTTTTTAAAGCCGGACTGTCCGTATTAAAGCCAGACATATGGCCACCCTAATTCTAACACCCCCGCCTCCAAAGCTACAAAAATGCTACATTTATTACAGGTACCATTATCACTAAAGGAGGCAGAGGAGTAACTAAACATCTGACACAGAGAGCAAGAGATAGGAGACGGAGAAGCAGAGACAGAAGCAGCCATAGCCGTGCTGAGGCTAAGCTAACTGGACAAGCAACCCATTCCAACACAAAATGAACTGTGTGCGAACTCAAACGGTTCCCTAAAAGCTAGGTGGAACAACAGAAAATGTGTGTTTTAGCGTGCTCATGTGCTACAATAACTCAGAGGTATCCTAGTATACAGATAAATGTAATCAACTTTAGCGAGCCACAAACACCGAACAGCTACACGTAGTGCAACAATGAAAACAGGAAATGATGCAAAAACGCCTTACCGCAGATACTGCCACCTACAGCATATGATTTACTGATTCGAAGCTTTGGTAAATGTGCACACCACAGTCTGAACACATTTCACTGGCTCACAGTGTTATAATCTAGGTGCAATGGAGGAAAATAGAGGGACCAGCCAAGACAGAAACTATTGTAAAAGTTAGAAACGGTCCAAAGTTTGTGATCAAGAGTTAAACTATGGGTAGATTGGCTATTGCTAAGCTAGCGCGTAGCATGCACACAAATCACGATCAAGTGGAGTTCATACAAAAATGTGATGATTGTGAATAAAAAACCACAACACTGCAGAAGTGGAAGGAAAATTCCCATCATCCCGTTTATTTGTAGATCTCTGCAGCTGCAGCGCCGGTGTGGGACAGTTACGTTAAAAACCGCCAACATTTTTCATCAACTTGGCATCATTTAATTCATTTTCAACAACATTTCAATTGATATTTCCAGAGATTAACGGTAAAAAAGACACATTGTAACAAAGGAAAATATATTTGACGGTCATCGGCGTGCAAAAGAAAGTAACCACGTTTATGAAATAGTGACACGAGCGGTGATAGGGACAGGGAGAAAATAAGGGGACCTAGAACTGCCAGAATAGAACAATGTAGAGCTGTAATTTGTCCTGAAACGCCCAGAGTCTATGGATCATCTCCTTCACGGTTAAAGCACCAACATGACCGTTTTCCTGCTCTGTGCAGGTAGAGGACAGGAGCCACCAGACTTGCAGGGATATTCAGACAGTTTACGCTGGCCATCAGGTCACAAATACTTTCTTTCAAAACTGATGCAATTGCTGTAAAGCAATAGAGGAGGGCTACAAACCACAGCCAGAGAACACCGGAGATGGCCGCAATGGTGTAGAATGCTCTCAGCTTTGATCGGTCAACCTTTGCCCTGCCACCTTCCCCTGGTCCCGGACGGAGAAGAACACGGAGAACAGCGAAGCAACAGAAGGTTATAACAACAACAGAGACAGCCATGGAGGAAATCAGTAAGATACCAGATGTAGTTGTGAAAGAGTTCTGCAGGCTCATCAGTACGAAGCAGAGCAGCCAAACACAACCCATGCTGATGTTTCTGATCCGGACTCCTCGCTGGTTTCTGAACCTCAGGTAGGTGACGGGGTGGACAACAGCCAGGTACCGCTCCACACAGGTCAGGACATGGATCATCATTTGTCCAAACAAAATGAAGGAACAGGAGGATATTCCTACCAACATCATTGCTATGCTACCATTGCAGGAGCCGTAAAGGTAGACGAGAAAACCAAGAGCCCAAACCAGCTCAATCAGAGACAGGCTGTAAGTGAAGACTTCAGAGTGGCTGAAGGAGCGCTGCTGACGCCATCGACGATGACCCAGGTAGAGGACGGAGACGCAGAGAGGAAGGACCAGGACGATTTTAATCATGAGCACACAAGAGGAAATGAGAATTGTGTTCTTTGACCTTGAGCAATAGTCGTTCAGAAGGTACTCACTGGTGGAGTTTGTGGAATTAACCGACATTATGGGTGTGTAAGGTCTACAACTGAGGAGACAAAAGAATAGGAAAAGCACCCATTTACATGTTCAAAACACACATGATCTATTAACAAACTAGTTCAACTTGTACAGATTGGTGGGGCTACCTTTCCACTTCCTACATGTCTCTAGTCTAGACACTAGAATGTGCATGGAGGTGAAGTCAGCTACATGTAGTTGGTGTTTCTGTACCTCAAGTTTTTCTCCACCTGTTAAGAATTCTGCTTCTTGACCAACCTGCAGACCACTCGTCCTTTACGGAGCCGTTTATGCTGGGTTTACAGGCTGTGACTAGCTGAACCCCATGGCTGAAGGTCCAGCTACCTGCCTCCAATGAAGTCCTTGTTTCTTCAGTCTGTGCAAAGTTTTTGGCTTTGTGAATCTTCACCCAGAAGTAACTGGCCATGGGAGACCGTAGCAGGAGCCAAAAACCGGATCCATCACTGCACCTGGGTGGGAGACACACTTTATGGACAAACCCTCTGCACCATCACCAGTGGGCAATTCCCACCATCACCATCTTGGCTGTGTCATTCATCTCATTAGTGTAAACACAAAAATGGAGCCGATAGCAGGACTGTGAGAGCAGGGAGGGCGATTTAGATCATTGTCCCTCAGAAAAATCACAATCAGGTTTATTGTCATGTAGGTAAACAAGTATCACCAAGTTCAAAAGGCTTAACTGGAAAACAGAAACATGGAGAACTGAACATCTATGGGAGGGGGGCATAGAAGAAGCCATCTTTGGTACGTTTGTTCTGAATTGTTAATTAAATTCCATCATCTGGTGCACACTGAGTGCAGAAAATAACCAAGTATTGGAATAGAAGAAGCTAGATGAAACTGCGTCTGGGCATGTAGGGATGGGTACCTTTGACATTTGAATTGATCCGGTACTAATTCCCGGTACCAAGGAATCGATACCGGTACTTAATGGTACCAATTTTTGATACTTTTGAGTGTTTAATATTTTAATTCTCTTTTATAATTAAATATATATTTTTCTCAATATATAACCATATTTGATAAATATCACGATAAATAACATACAGCTGTTTGTATTTTAACATCGTCCTTGTAGTTTTATAAGCTGATAATTAAACTGAAGCAAACATCTTTACTGTGAAATAAATTTACTGTGTATCTTCATTCCTTTTGCCGTCCTTTTTCTTTGATTTTTCCTACTGGGAAGTTAGAATTTCCAAGGAGAAAGCAAACACACCATTAGCTGATAACAATGGTGGCAATGGAAGCTAACATATCAAGCTAACGTTATCTTAAACAGTTTATTTAGCTGCTGGAGCAGATTAAAACGATGATGCCTCACACTTAGATCGTTGTCGCTGGTTTCATCTTCACCCAATCACCCGTCGCATTTAGTAAAGTGAAGCCAAACTTTAGAGCGCGTTCCTGTTCTTCTAGTCGGAAAATCGAGATCCGAGGAGAAAGCGAACGCACCATTAGCGAAACGGAAGCTAACATATCAAGCTAACATTATCTTAAACATTTTATTTACCTACCGGAGCAGATTAAGATGAGGATGTCTCACTTAGATCGTTGTCGCTGGTTTCATCATCACCCAGTTACCCATCACATTTAGTGAAGTGGACCCAAGCTTTAGCCTGCATTCTTTCTACCATGCTGCTCTGTTTACAACTGGCTCGCAGCGACCGACGACATAACGCTCTTGCGCATGCGCAGCTGTCTAGGCAAGTTCTCGTTATGAAGGACGGGTACCGAAACGAGGCACCGTTTCAAATGACGTGAATCGGTGCTATGGAATTCGGTCGGTACCTTAAAAAGTACCGAATTCGGTATCCATCACTAGATGGCTGAATGAGAATATGAATCCAAGAGGACAGTAAACATGAAGACAACTGGGAGTGGGGAGGGCAACATGGAAGGGACTGGGAGGACACACGACTTGACAGGCAGCCCTGATATAAAGAGATTATTTTATTTGCTAATGCAACACTATGTGAACTAGAAATATAGAAATTACAATCTTTATTATTGATTGGCCTCGTCACAAGGATGTTCAGTCAGCTTGCACGTGCGTAGATTCGTGGCACAGAACCTGATGACGTTGGAAGTTTGAATAACCCAACAGTTGTTACTGTGTTGAGTTTCATGAAACGGAGGAAGTGAGTTGGACTGTAGATGAGTTGGAATACACAAAATTATGTAATCCTGCAAAGTGTCCCAAGATGCTGCCTAGTTATTATTGTAATAAATTTAGTCTGTTTATCCAAATTTATCAAACTAGATCTAATGAAATCAGCTAAATGAATCAAAACTAAAAACATGAAATGTTCCTGTTTAAAGGATTAACTTAACTGTGGATAAAAAGAAATTTACAAAGCAAATAAAAAGTGTTGCACTGTAATAAAACAAGCAAACACACCTCTTTCCTGTTCTAGTCGTCCACCTGAAGCTCTGCTGCTCACCGCTGGTGTGCTGAGATGGTTCCACTGGGGGGTTCACTCTAGAGTCGCCAAAATACATTTTAATACTTTTAATGTAAATCAAAACAAAACAAACATTTGTGTGAAAAGATTTACATAAAGCGAACCATGAATCATTTAAAAAGCTTTTTATTTTTGACATAATTCAAATAACGTTCAAATTAAGCATCATTGTGAGACGTGCTTACATGACAGATGTCATCACGCCCCCCCCCCCCCCCAGACCTCCATCACAGCTTGAATCAATCATTCATGTACAAAAATCTTTACGGACAAACTGAATTCCTTAAATCATTATCAGAATATCCTAAAACATCAGTAATTATGAGAGTTTTACCAGTGTTTACATGAAAAGTTTAATTAGTTTTGTTTCTCACAAAGTCACCGAGATGCTCAGAATGAGATTTGGTGTCAAATCCAGAATAAAGATGATGATCAGGACCGGAAGAGAAGGGTTTGCTCGTGTTTCCGTTCATCCGTTCTCCTTCGCTCAGCCAGAATTTTTTTGGTGATGGGGTGGGCGGGGGAAGGGGGGGGGGGGGGGTCAGCTGCCCTACCCTTATTCCCTTGAGCCTAGTCCTCTGAGGTGATTCTAACCTCGTCTTTCCGCGGGGTGTAACACATGTGTTTTACCTGCTAGCTCCTTTTTAACTGCGAGATTTCAGACACAAAACAGGAGGTAAAGCACTCTACACAGCTGGTCCTTCAAGGCCACAACATCATGGGAGGATTGTAACAGCAGTTCTGGATGTGTAGAGTGTAAAAAACAGACTTGAAATGTTGTCGGCGTGTCCCTACACGTCTGGAACGCATCAAGCTCTGCAGTTCGGATCGGGAAAGGCACCTGTTCAACAGCAGCTAATCGCTGAGACGTACATTTCACGGACATTACGCTTCCGGTGGAAAGGAGGGTTTACGCGTGTAAACGTGTAAACACAAAATGCGGAGCATCACATCTTGTATGTCCCTAAACAGCTACAGTATTTCAAGAAGGAGCATGACTTTGGGGCGTCGAACAACGCTTAGGTATGTACAAATGTAAAATTTCAAGCTAATAGGAAAATTAGAAAAGGCATTGGTGAGAACTTTTATTGAAAAAGGACACGTTTGTGAAGGTGATACACAGAATTTGATGGTAAACAAACAGCTGCTGTATGGAAAAACATTACTGCATTTAAGTAGGTGGACTTTGCCAGAATACACAAGTCAGATAGTTGAGAAATTAATGAATACATGAATCAAATAATTGTTTTTATTTTTATGTTAGTATTGTGTAGAATGGACTATGGGCTCCCCAAGTGTCTGTTCTTTTAAGGAATGAAATTCACAGATCTGCATCAATAATTAATATACGGTATAGTGATCATCGATCATTGAGATTATAGTTTCACTGGACCAAATGTGATCGTGTCCCATCTCCTTTAGTCCTTAGATAACGTTATATGTTGGTATGAAACTCACTCCAGTAGCTCAGGGTACACGTCTGACCTTTAAATTAATGGTTAAAGACTAGAAGAAAATTTTCTCTTAAACTAAAAACAACATTTTTTGTCGACTAAAACTGGCTAAAACAAAAAAGCCTTGACCTAAGATGTTCATCAAAAACAACACGTGTCATTGAAGAGACATTAAAATCTACATCAAAAACCTTTTAAATTAACGTATTTTTGTTTTGTTTTACCACAAATTAGCCTAACAAACCACGAGGTCAGTGCGAAATCCTCTGGGCTCCATCACTACTCCTCAGTCCCTTCTCAGCTGAACAGTCGGCCCGTGAGGTCATGTTTTATTCTGTTTAAGCGTTTGGGTAATCCTGCCCTGTAGAGGTAGAGCAGAGGCAGCACCAGGCAGCTGGGCAGGTTAAAGAAGCTCACGCTCACCCCCACCAGACAGGAAACACCCACGCTCAGCAGGTTAGACCTAATCGTACCCGCGGTAACAAGCAGCGCCAAAAACCACAGCCACTGCGTGCTTGATATGACGGCGATGGTGTTAAAGGCTCTCTGCTTTGATTGGCCAACTTGCTCATTTTCCCCGCCCCCTTTTCCGGGCCCTGGATGAATCAGAACACAGAGAACACAGAGGCTACAGAAACACGTTACGGTGATGGTGCAAAGCAAAACGCACAACATTGTTATGATTGAGTACTGGTCGGTAAACACTTGTGTACTGGTCAGTCCGACCGACAGCAGCCACACACCCCCGATGCTGATGTTCCTGATCCTCACCCCGCAGGTGCGTCTCAGCCTCAGGTAGGTGACGGGGTGCACAACAGCAATGTAGCGCTCTACACAGGTTAGCATGTGGAACAGGAGCTCCCCGTAGAAAGCTACGTTAACGGTACAGTTTCCCAGAGTCTTCCTTACCGATGGATTATTATCGGTAAAACCATGACAGAGGCACCCACAGAACCAGAGCAGCTCCATGAGAGACAGCTGGTAGGTGAAGACCTCAACGTGACTCAGTGTTTGAAAAGGCTGCTGCTGCCGCCATCTTTGTAGTCCCAGGTAGAGGACGACGATGGAGACAGGGAGGACGAGGATGGACCTTACTGACCAAACTGCAAAAAGCATGTTTCCACAGTGCTGGGGTAGAAGGTTGATGGAGGTGGAGGAAGAGTTCATGTTCATCCTGCAGAAGGTGGGGGTGTTGAGGCTGTAGAGAAGGAAAAAGGCAACTTAAGATGAGTTTCAGTTTGTCTGATCTCACATTAAATCTTTGTCAAAATGCCTCATGCTCAGCTGGTCCGTCACCACCAACTCACCAGTTCTCCCAGTTCAAGTTCATCAAGTCTAATAAAGCTTTAGGAGTAAAAGCAGCCGCTAAAGTTATAGATTAACATAAAGTCACCCACCTTCTCAGATGTATGTCCTATTAGCTCTTTTTTCTACGTTCCTGTCTTCCCATACAGATGAAGCTCTCTCCAGTTGTGTGTCTGCTGGTGCTGAAGCCTCCACAGTCTCTGCGGGACCGTTCGTGTCTTTGTGGTTCTGTGCTGGACCGGGGACCTGTCCTTGTCCAAGCTCGTCTCTCACCTGGTTAGCCGCAGCTCCATCAACTCTACACACAACCAGCTTTTTGCATAGTGAGTCCACACATATGTCAATGTGACATGTGCTTTACATACCATTGGTTTTGTTCTCCTCCACAGTAGATGAATCAAAAACATGTGACAGGCCAGGTAAACGGCCTGTAAACAAAAACAGGTGTGTATTAAAATTCTGTATTGAAATAAGACAGAAAAATAAACGTGGTTCAATATTAGAGACATGGACTGAAATTTAACTCAACTCCATTTATTTATATAGTGCCAGTTAACAGCATGCCATAGTTCTGGAAACCCAAGTTTTTCCGTTTTTTATTTGTGGTTTTTAGCGGTCGAAGGTTGCAAAGCTAGATTAATGTCCATGTGTATATACAGGTACCTTTGCTACTATTTTTCTTCTAATTATTCTCTTAGGTGTTGGTGCCGCTGTAACAAGTGAATTTCACCACTGGGGGACCAAGAAAGTCTATTCTAAAACCAATTTAGACTAACAGAACATTTAGCAAGCAAACATTTAGAACTATCAGCTAATAGAACGTCGTCACAACCTGCCCCATCTCCCAATCCCCCAGGGTCCCAGACCCTTCTGTATTTAAACCCTCCCAGTTCTGTGTTCCTTGTCTGTTCATTGTTTCAGTGTCCCGTGTGCTTTCCATTAAAATCCCTTTTTTGCAGTGGCGTGTCCAGATCTTTTAAAATGGGGTGGCCCAGGTGAGGCACAACTTTGTGCATGGGTGGCACCAATGGTTGTGCTTTTTTTTGTTTTACCCCCAAGCCTTTTGTGGACAATGAAAAGCCTGTTTAAAGGTAAATTAGTGTGTTGGCACCTGGGGGTGGCCAATCAGATTTCAAGGGTGGCATGTGCTACCCCAGGCCACTCCCTGGACACGCCCCTGCTTTTTTGTAACTAGTCCTGCCTGTCTGCCCCCCCCCCCCCTGCATTTTAGATCCCCACCTCAACCGCTCGCCTCTACTTTGAGAATTTTTACGTGACTCAAGGTGGTACAGCTTCTTAAAAGGACACGAATGCTGCCAACCTACACACCTTTTCATGTTTTTATCATCAGATTTATTGACATGGGAAAAATTATCACGATAAGAGTCAGAAATTTCGATAATGATAAATTTTCAATTAATTGCACAGCCCTACGATACTGGTATCGGTACTGGTGCAGATGCTGATACCGATACCAATGAAGTTGCTTGAAAGTGGCTTCACTCTAACTTGTCATTTGTGTTCACCTAATATTTTAGTTTTGTCAAGTCAAGTCAGCTTTATTTGTAAATCACTTTACAACAGCATAAAAGCTGACCAAAGTGCTTAACAAGCCCAAAAGAACAGAAGTTCCCTAAAAATTCTAAAAACAAGATAAAAAGTTCATCACAAAGTAAAAACATGATAAAAACAAACATATCAAACTGACATAAAAGCTACTAAAACAGATACATTTGCAAACTGAATTAAAAGCAACTGAGAACAGATGAGTCTTTAAAAGTGATTTAAAACCCGACAGTGACGAAACCATCCTAATCTGGATTGGGAGTGCATTCCACAACCTTGGAGCTGCTACTGAGAAAGCTCTATCACCCCTGAGCTTTCTCTTTGTTCTCGGCGCCTCCAGGAGAAACTGGTCGGCTGACCTCAGTGACCGAGACGGGGAGTGAGTAACTAAAAGTTCACACAGATACTGCGGAGCAAGGCCATGTACAGCTTTAAAAGCCAATAAAAGAACCTTGTACTGGACCCTAAAATCCACAGGCAGCCAGTGCAGCGAAGCTAAAATTGGGTTGATGTGCTCCCTCTTTCTTGAACCCGTCAGTAGGCGTGCTGCTGCATTTTGCACCATTTGAAGATGGGAGAGGTGAGACTGAGGAAGACCAAGGTACAGTGCGTTGCAATAGTCAAGGCGTGATGTAATCAACGCGTGAATCACCGTCTCAAAGTCATGACTTGAGAGCAGATGTGTGATGATTTCCATTCATAAATGTTACTTTTGATCTACTTCACAGTCTTTTCCTGTTGAAAGCAGAGAAGAAAATAAAACCTGCATTCCAATTCATAGCATTTTTTGTGTGGTAGAAGTATCGGTATCGGTAATCGGTATCAGCGAGTACTCAGATCCAAGTATCGGTATCGTATCGGTTTGGGAAAAAAGTGGTATTGTTGCATCCCTAGTGCATTCCCAATGAATGACAGCTGCAGGAGCTGACCAACCAGCGGTAAATGCTCCAACAGGCAGCTAGATGGAAGAGGAGAGACAAACAGAAATATAGATCGTGAGCAAAAACAAGAAATAAAATGTCCAAAGAGGGAATGTGCTTTTCTTTAAAGTGGGCATGATGTTGGAGAAAAGCCAACAACAACTTTGTGAGCATAAACATCCAGCTGCTGCTGATCATGAGACAAAAGAGTTTATGAATCTGACTGGACCTGGACTGGAGATTAGATTTTACACCAACCCTGATGATCATTTATGAAATACACCTCCACCTCTGGCTTACGTCTTTGAGTCATAGCCTTTCGTTTCTTAGTTTATGCTTATGTTTATTTGGCAGACACTTTTATCCAAAGCTATGTACAATTGTTAATAGTATTACTATTGGTGTATATTTAAATAATGAGGAAAACATCCATATATATGGACCTAAGTCGGTCTGTCTGATGACAAAGAGAGAGAAATTATAAATGTAATATATTACCGTAAATCCTCTAATACAGGCCCGGGTCTGTATTTGACTCAAGCTCATCTTCTTCCTCCACAAACTAAGAAGAGCAAGAGCACCAGCCCCCATCATGTACACTTTCTACAGAGGCACCATCGAGAGCATCCTGTCGTGCGGCATCACTGTGTGGTTCGGAGCCTGCAACGTTTCATGCATTAAAACCCTCCAACGTATAGTGAGAGCAGCAGAGAAGGTCATTGGGGTCTCTCTCCCCTCCCTACCAGACATTTACAGTGCCCGCCTCACAAAAAAGGCCCTTCGCATTGCGGCTGATCCCACTCACCCAATGTAAAGCCTCTTCGAGCTGCTGCCGTCAGGGAGGAGACTGCGGAGTCTCAAGGCCAGGACCAACAGACTGAAGGACAGCTTTATCCATCAGGCAGTTAGGAAGCTAAACTCCCTCCCAGCTCTCCCAACTCTCCTCTGTTTTCCCCCACAGTCTCTCTGAACTTGGTTACTGTTTTTATACTAAATGTTTATTTTCTATCTAGTGAGAGTTTGAGAGTAACGTAATTTCATTTCTCTGTATGTCCTGTACATGTGGCAGAAGTGACAATTAAACTGACTTTGACTTTGATCAAGCTCCAGGCCTTTATTGGAAGGAGGGCCAGTATTAGAGGCAGGCCTCAATTTCTATTTGAGCAAAATGCTAATGGTTCGCTGGAGTTTTTGACAATTAAAATTGCGCCCACATTTTCAAAGTTAAGCACACAACGGTAGTTTCTGCTTCAGCCCTCTCCCCCCTCCCCCTGCGCAGCGGCCACAAACTCACTGATGCGCCTGCAGCCTCTCAGAGTTCCTGCTGCTCTAAAAATTAAAATAATTATTTCATTTTCTGTTCCTCACTTCTGATTACCTTCAATGGTGTCTGTTTGTTGCAACCAACAGGTACAAAAACTAACTTGTTTTTATTTGACTATTTTTCTGTCCTGCCTGTTTATTATCTTCCTGCATCTCCTCTCAATCCTAAAGAAAAACTGCTACCTGCCTTCATATATATTCACCTTATGAGTTACCTTTGAACTGCAGTTCTAAAAGATCTACCGGCCACATCAGTTAGGTGCGTCACCGAGGACAAAACAGGTGATGCGCCCCGCTCCACAGCAGCGAAAGGCATCAGACACAAATAAAAGAATAAAAGACAGAAAACATAAAAGGAAATGAGCCGACATGAAGGATCGCGTGTTAAATTAGTTTTTGAGGTGGCGACACCTGATTTGATGAGGTTACTGTGGCCATGCTCAGGACGCAGATGTCTGGAGCGCGTCAACAATCAGAGCTTTGCATGCGCAAGCTGGTTAAGGTTAGGATGGGGGTGAGGGGAAGGTTAAATTGCAAGAGGGTAAAGGTCACAATTTGGTTAAATGTCCGTTAATGGCGGGTGTCAGTACTGACGCTCTGGCACAGCGCGTTGCCTCCCGACGAGCAGGAGCTTGTCACCTGCTGACAGCAGGCTGCTGTCTTTTCCGTGGACTGCATCTTGCCGGTCATTATCACGTGACAGCGACTAGTCGATGACAGGCATAAAAAGTCACTATAGAGCAGTGAAGTCCACTAGTGACTAGTTCATCCAACCCCTGCTACTGCTCCCCAGAGTGTTCTGCAGCATAATCAGCACGTTCTCTTTGAACTTGATATCAAATTTTCTCCTCCTCTTCGTCTCCGCACGGTAAAAGTTACCCTCGCGGTCTATCACTGGCAAATCAAAAGTGAGACGGATGACACAACCGCCCCCCGTACTTGCTTGTTACCACATTCCACCCGGCCACAATAAAAAACCGGCCATTATTCACCTCCACCGACTCAGACACCAGCCAAAATATGATACTCGGTAGTTAATTCAATACAGGCTAATATTAGAGGATTTACGGTATAATCATACCACTAGTTGTTGTGGTCCCATTTACAATAAATTTATTTAGACCAAAACAATCAGCTCCCTCATCTCAGTCTCCACATGCAGATCTCTTCCTGCTCTCACTCAACTGAAAGAAAAGTAGCCTCTCCATCAGCCAATCACAGGCAGCTCTCTTTCATCTAATCAAATCATGTCCAGGAAAAACAGCCAATCAGCAGCTTACTGAACTGCTTTCTGCTGCTTAGCAATGATGATGAGGGTGACCATAATTTGACTTCCAAGAACGAAACACTGCCCATTCCTAAACAGTTCAACTGCACTTTGTTCAGTTAGAGAGGAATACTTGCTGGATAGTTTTTATATACTGTTATTTTGTTTTTTAGTTGTTGTAGCATGAAGGATTGGCTACTTATTTGTTAAATGATAAATAAGATGTGATGTTCCACAAAAGTATGAAATATCAATCTGATTGGTCTTTGAATATTTAATTTAATAATCCTTTAGGTTCTTTGACTTATTCAGAGAACATACACACTTCATATCAATTCAGACAGAGTCAAGAATATAGTTGAAAAGGAATTTTATCCTTTTCTAAACTAATGATTATACATGACAAGATATGAATAATGAGATGTGATGGTGTGGCTCTGCGGTGATGGAATGTGATGTGTAGGTGGTGTGATGTAAGCAAGATGTTTATCAGAATCTTTGTATCTGACAGAAATTGTGAAATTTGGGTGTAAAATAATTTGTCTGCTTTAAACTAGAGTTGATTATTAATAAAACAGCATCAGACGCAATCTGTTGTGTCTATAAACCCCCAGCAGACCGTCAGAAGTCAAGTGGACCTCACGGCACCAGGATTTCGTAGATTAAACTCCGATACGACTCGTCCAGTCTTGAGATGTCTCCAGGTCACAACAGTAGCTGCAATGCTTGTTTGCATCCAAAGTGGATGTGGCTCGTAGGGAGCCGTCTGGCTGTGTCGGCTTGCAGCGTGTAAACAGGTTTTGACTGTATGTCAAAAGAGATGTCTCAAGGATGCTTGTTCCAAACTGGCCAGTGCGGAACTCCGCTAGAAACTGAATTACTCGGGAAGTAATTCCTGTTTTATTAAACCACAATGTTATGATTTCTGGTGTATTCTGGCCAATCTGAATTTGACACGTTTCTGGGTGTTTACCAACATTCCTCAGAAAGCCACTCCTTCCTTCAGATGCAAGATTCTTAATTCTGTGAATAAAGAATCTTTAAACTTTGTGAGGTGAAACTTAACCTGAATTTGTATCTTATGAGGATGTGTATGAGTGTAAATAATGATTAAGTTGTTAAATCAAACACATACTGATCATAAGATCTGCAATGGATCATTGCAAGAGCAATATTCATTTCAACTTCATCATTTAAGCACAGGTTATTCAAACATTTGATTTAAACATCTTGTTCATTCATCACATATGAGTATATAACTTATCATTTGTAAATCCTTGTAGGATTCGTGTGGATTTACTTTTATTCAGAGTGAGGAATCCAGCAGTCTAACTTTTAGCAGAGAAAGAAGGGCTTTTGCAGGAGACCTTGACAGTTTATTTATGTTTGCGTTGAAGAACAATAAGTAAGCAAAAGGTTTATTTGTGCGTCTGAATCCTCCAGCTGGTGTAACCTTGACTTTGCAGCTCTGGCGTGCATGAAAGGTTACTGTGTCAATTCGATGGTGAAAATTGACCCTTTTGATTCGTTACACTTTGCATTCTCAGCATCAAGTACAAATTGCTGGGGCAGATGGGCCTTTGTGTTTGTGGCCCCCACACCCTGGAATGATCTTCCCCTTTCTGTCGGACAGGCACTGACCCTCCCTCGCCTCATCACTATGAAGACCCACTTCTATGGCTTGGCATTTGGCCAGTGATTTATTACCTCTCACTCTGTGTTTAAATGTTGTTTTCATTGGTTTTATTATCCCAGCCGTACTAGAGCCGTGTCCACGCGGCTCTCGGCTCCTGTCTCATCTCTCTCTGCTTTGTGGGCCAATCACGGTGCTCTATCTGCTTTGTGAGCCAATCAGGACCCTCTATTCCTCTGGTGGGTGGGATGATGCCGCAGAGTGGAACAAGATGGCGACAGCTTGTTTTAAACTGCTTTAACATGTATTTTGGACTATTTGGACTTGGGCTTTTGGAGCAGATAGATGTATTTAAGTCTTTTTTTTTTAAGAAAATGATGCATTTTTGCCTTCAACAGCAGACTGCCTTGTTTATTGACATCCATTGCGTTGAGTACGTTACATTGTTCATTGTCCAGTAGCATGCAAAAATTGTTTGAAAGACTATGGTAGAACCCGCCCCACGACCAAGCCGTCAATGGCTGCCCACTCTCAAAGCCCCACTCTCAGCTCCACCTCTTTTTCCATTTTCGGATTGTCGAAGCATGACGTGTGACACAGCCAAAATGGCGGTGGTGGGAACAGCCTTTTTTGCCTCAAAAATAAATAATTCTATAAATGGGCATTACTACATCCAGTATTTATCGATGCCTTTGGCACGCACGAACACACACAATGCTTTACACCACTGACATTTTTATATAATTGAAACTATTAACATGACTAATGGGCTCGACACACGGGAGGCGACATCGCCTCTCCTCCATTCATTTTCAAAGAGACATGCGCGACAAAGCGATAATCGCGGGTCTCCCTCCTACCAAGCGAAACGCGAAAAACGTGCGTGTGAAATTTTGTGCTCGTGCACGTGTCGTGCACAGGCGACCCAGGGACGCAATCCCACAAAGTTGAAACATTTTCAACTTTTCATCGTTGTAGCTCGGACGAGGACCAATCAACGGAGGTTTCATTCACTGACCAATGAGCGGACAGGATGCTCCGTACACCTCCGAGCAAACATGAAGGAGAAGTTTATTATTATGTTTTATATAGTAAAATCAGAAGTAAGATTTCACATAACTCTAGCAGCACCTTGTGAAACATCATATCTACCACTTTTTAAACTCTGAACCGCATAAATAACCTTAATTCCCTCCAACTTGAGACAGCCAAACAAAACAACGGAAGTTTCGATTTAGCCATGGAACAGAACGCGTAGACGGCTTTGCCGCTGCCGTGGGTGGCCTCGTGTGTGTCAGGTAATAAAAGCGACGGCGACAAATTTCGCTGATCGCGGTCGTTTGTCGCCTCCCGTGTGTCGAGCCCATTATACAAACGTTGAATTGTTCTCAAAAATTCATCAACTTAAAATTACATTTATTTGTTTAAAATACACTACATTAAGCAAATAAACTACCTCAAAATGCTTGGAATAGTGGGAAAGTAAAAGTTCCTTTTTACTTTCTTTTGCATTTTTGGAAGATTACTAAAACTGCTTTTGAAGTTATTCAAAAGCAAAACAAGGGGTCCACAGTTGTAGACAAAAGAATAAAACTAAAACACTAAAACTTTTATTATATATGTATTCAGTGTTCCACACCTTCATGGTTTAAATGTCAAAATCTCATTTATTCTTGACAACGAATTCTCATGTTTTGTGTCAGGTGACTTTTTGTGAGGTAAAACTTTTGAATAAAATATCAAGCGCGAATTTTTACATGTGCAGTAAAAATTTTTTTGTAGAATTTCGCCCTACAGATCATTCACAGAAAATACTTCTCACCTGTGTTGAGCTTTCATGTGCATTTTCAAGCTAATTTTTTACTTGGGAAAAAAAAAAAAAAAAAAAAAAAAGCTTTATTTATATAGCGCCTTCCGCAACCCTGTCAGGAAGCCCAAAGCGCTGAACATGGTACAGTTGTAAGTAATTATATTGAATAAATCAACAATAAAAGAAATTCAAATTACAAAATGGAAATTACAAGATAGAAGAAACATTCCGGTAAAATCCAAATGTGTGAAACACATTTGGATTGAGTGGATGGATTGAGTGTACCAATGAAAACTGTGGAATGGATTCAACATAATAGAGGGCCATAATCAAACATGTTCTGTTTGATTATGGACTTTTACTACAAGTTTTATATGAATATGGCTTCTCACCTATGTGAGTTCTTATGTGTGAATTCAAATTACACCTGACAGCAAAACATTTACCACAAATTTTACATGGGTATGGCTTCTCACCTGTGTGAGTTTTCATGTGATCAGTCAATTTACTACTCACTGAGAAACATTTACTACAAATTTTGCATGGGTATGGTTTCTCACCTGTGTGAGTTCTCATGTGATCAGTCAATTTATTCTTCACAGAGAAACATTTACTACAGATTTTGCATGGGTATGGTTTCTCACCTGTGTGAGTTCTCATGTGAACTGTCAATTTATTACTGCCAGCAAAACATTTACCACAAATTTTGCATTCAAATGGTTTCTCACCTGTGTGAGTTCTCATGTGTATAGTCAAGATACTTTTGGTAGAAAAACATCTACCACAAGTTTTACACAAATATGGTTTCTCACCTGTGTGAGTTCTCATATGAGTTGTTAAGCTACCATTTCGAGAGAAACATTTACCACAAACTTTGCATCTAAATGGTTTCTCACCTGTGTGAGTTCTCAGGTGACGAGTAAAATCGTTCTTTGAACTAAAAAATTTCAAGCAGATTTTACATGAATATTGTCTTCCATCTCTGTGAGCCTTTTTTTTAATCTTACTGATTACACTGTTTCTGTGACACCTTTTATTTTGTGTCAGTTCTTCATTGGCGTTTGGTTCTGGGTTTTCATTCCAGCATCCATCCTGATCTTGGTTTTCAAACTGAGTAAAACTCTCACATATGGGCTGGCTCCTGTTTGGTTCTGGTTCACAGCCATTTGTTTCTTCAGGAGAAGTCACCATGAAGGTAACATTTTCTTGGTTCAGAATGAATGGCCCTTCATGCTGACTGATACAGACTTCCTGCTGTTCCTCTTTGATTACTGGAGGTTCTGGCTCCTTCTGATCCAAACTGGAGGTGGTCTCCTGGTTAGAGAGCTGCTGGTCAGTCACAACCTCCTCCTTTTCCCAGATGTAATGCCGTGGAAGTTCTGGACAGAATAAAAGACAAAACACAACAATGATTAATGTTGTAACATTATGGAGGGACCATTTCTCCCCTTTAACAGCTGTCCTTTGACACAGCGCCAGTGTGCATGAACAGCCAAGGTCATGCACTCACTTCTCATGTTTACATTCCAGCAAAGTGTCACACGCGTGCCGGTGAGTGGAGCAGAGGTAGGATCCAAATGTGGGGAGGGAAAAGGCAAACAGGTAGGTACTTTTACCATAAGTTTAATAATGACACATGCTGGACAACTGAAACAATGAACCGGCACAGGACACAGAACAGACGGGGTTTAAATACAGGAGGGTCGGGAGCTTGGGTGATTGGGAGACGAGAGGCAGGTGGGAGCAATCAACGGAGACACATGACTAAACAGAACGGGGAGACAAGACAGGGTGCGACAGCCCCCCCCCCCAAAGGGCGGATCCCAGACGTCCACAGGAACAAGAAGCAGGGCGGGAGGAGGGGGACCCGGAGGGAGGGCCCAGAGGAACCGAGGGACCGATGGAGAGGAGGCAGGGACCAGCAGAGTCCGGGGGTCTGCGCCCGGGACAGAGGAGGAGGCGACGGGCTCTTGGAGGCTGGCGTCTGCGGCAGAGGAGGAGGCGACGGGCTCTCGGAGGCCAGCGTCTGCGGCAGAGGAGGAGGCGACGAGCTCTCGGAGGCGGCGCATGCGGCAGAGGAGGAGGCAACGGGCTCTCGGAGGCTGGCGACTGCAGCAGAGGAGGAGGCGACGGGCTCTTGGGGGCCCGTGCCTGGCGAGGGCAGGGCCGGCGGTGGCCGAAAGCAGGAACACCGGAGGAGACTCCCCGACTGGACGCGGCTTCGTTGGGCTAGAGGGCCCGTCGACTTCTGGAGTGGGAAAGGCGACTTCAGAAGAGGCGTCGACTTCAGACGAGACGACTTCAGAAGAGGCGACGACTTCAGAGGCAACTTCGGACGAGACGACTTCAGACAAGACGACAACTTCGGACGAGACGACTTCAGACGAGACGACAACTTCGGACGAGAAGACTTCAGACGAGACGACTTCAGAGGCGACTTCGGACGAGACGACTTCAGAGGCGACTTCGGACGAGACGACTTCAGAGGCGACTTTGGACGAGATGACTTCAGAGGCGACTTTGGACGAGATGACTTCAGAGGCGACTTTGGACGAGACGACTTCAGAGGCGACTTCGGACGAGACGACTTCAGAGGCGACTTTGGACGAGACGACTTCAGAGGCGACTTCGGACGAGACGACTTCAGAGGCAACTTCGGACGAGACGACTTCAGAGGCGACTTCGGACGACGACTTCAGAGGCAACTTCGGACGACGACTTCAGAGGCAACTTCAGACGAGATGACTTCAGAGGCAACTTCAGACGAGACGACTTCAGAGGAGGCGTAGACTTCAGAGGAGGCGTCGACTTCAGAGGAGGCGTCGACTTCAGAGGAGGCGTCGACTTCAGAGGAGGCGTCGACTTCAGAGGAGGCGTTGACCACAGGACAGGACAGGACGTTGACCACCATCGACTTCTGGTCCAGGGGCGTCGGCTTCTGCTCCGGGGGCGTCAGCTTCTGGTCCGGGGGCGCCGACTTCTGGACCGCCAACCTTTGGACCGGAGCTGTCAGCTTCTGGGCCTGTACCGTCAGCACAGTACAGCACGGGAAACAACATCTCCCACTCAGACTCGCTTCTCCAGACGGAGGTTCTGAACTGACCTCAACACTCACACTTCACCTCATTACATTCCATTCGCATCCATCATTAGAGAGTTAGTCCTGGTAATTGTTTAAAATAATTTAGATAATAAATTTTCTTAAACGTTCCAAGGTCTCTCTCTCTTCTCTTGTCTCTCAGTTCATGCAAAGTGTTTAATATTAAATTTCCCTGTAATAAAAAGAATACTCTTCTGATTTTAAAAGCCCAGGTCCAGAGATGGGGTCCCTGCCAGGTATGGATCATTAATATCTCTGGTCATTAATCAAATTGTAATACCTTTCATTTCCATTACAATAAAAAGTCGGCACCATCAATCAACAAAACATCTGAATCACGATTAGTCGCATGAGTTTTATAGATAACTCATGATTAATTGCAAATTAGAAATGACCTGCCTTTGTCCGAGGACTACAAAGCACATTACACTAAAAGAAAGACAACAATCTTTTACAAAATGCCTCTCAAAAAATCACGAAGAGCTTCACAAAAAAAAAAAAAAAAATCTAAGTATAAAAAATATTTCAAAAGATGATTAACGGTATTGTGAAAGGCAGAAGACAGGATTAGCCAGATTCTGGGGCCGTGGCGACGGGACGCCGGCTGGTGCTTGTCAGGCGTGATGAGGCCAGAGATGATAAACGGGTGGCAGAACTACCAAGGTGTGTGTGTGTGGTCGACCTGTCATTGTGGCACCTGGTTCTGGGGGGTGGGATCATTCGCAGTTGGTTAGGACTGCTGGCGATGAAGACAACTGAGTAGGTGGGCAGTGTTACAGTGCCAGGAGGGGAGGCTTGATGCCTTTAGATAGTGAGGACTGGGAGTAGTTGGGTGCTGAGACCACGCCGACATCTGTCGTAGCAAACTCTGGCAGCCGGACACAAGACGTGGACCCGCCCGCTGTCCTCGCAAGATGAACCCCGGGGCGTTGGACGGCTAGATATAGTCGGACTCACCTCGACACATAGCATTGGCTCTGGAACCCAAGTCCTTGAGAGGGGTTGGGCACTCTCCTTTGCTGGAGTTGCTCCGGGTGAGAGGCGGAGGGCTAGGGTTGGCTTTTTGTTAGCCCCAAGACTCTCTGCCTGTGTGTTGGGGTTTATCCCGGGGGACGAGAGGGTAGCTGCGCCTTCGGGTTGGGGAACGGGTCCTGACTGTTGTTTGTGCTTATGCGCCAAATATCAGTTCAGATTACCCACCCTTTTTGGAGTCCCTGGGACAAGTGCTAGATAGTGCTCCATCACGGGACTCCATTGTCCTGCTGGGGGACTTCAATGCTCACGTGGGCAATGACAGCATGACCTGGAGGGGTGTGATTGGGAGGAACGGCCCGCCTGATCTGAACTTGAGTGGTGTTTCATTATTGGACTTCTGTGCAAGCCACAGTTTGGCCATAACGAACACCATGTTCGAACATAAGGATGCCCATCGGTACACTTAGTACCAGGGTAGCCTAGGTCGCAGGTCGATGATAGACTTTGTAGTGATATCATCTAACCTGCGGCCGTATGTTTTGGACACCCGAGTGAAGACAGGAGCGGAGCTGTCAACTGATGGTGGTGAGTTGGATCAGTTGGCAGAGGAAGATGCCGCGTAGACCTGACAGACCCAAAGACATAGTGAAGGTCTGCTGGGAACGCTTGGCAAAATAACCTGTCAAGACGGCCATCAACTCCCACCTCCGGCAGAGCTTTGACCGCATTCCGAGAGCAGAGGGGGACATCGACTCTGAGTGTGCCATCAACTCCGAGTGGGCCTTGTTCCACTCTGCGATTGTTGAGACTTTAGATGAGACGACTTCAGAGGCGACTTTGGACGAGACGACTTCAGAGGCGACTTTGGACGAGACTGCTCTAGCTAGCTGTGGTCACAAGGTGGCCGGTGCCAGTCGTGGGGGCAACCCCCGTACCCGCTGGTGGACACCAGAGGTTCGAGGAACCGTCAGGCTGAAGAAGGAGGCCTACAGGGCGTGGCTGGTCTGTGGGTCTCTGGAGGCAGCAGATGGATACCCAAGCGGGGTGCAGCAGTGGCAGTTGCTGAGGCAAAATCTCGGGCGTGGGAGGAGTTTCGTGAGGCCATGGAGAAAGACTATCGATCTCCACCAAAGAGGTTCTGGCAAACTGTCCGGCGCCTCAGGAGAGGAAGGCAGCAACTCGCTCACATGGTTTACAGCGGGAATGGGGTGTTGCTGATGTCAACTGGGGCTATAGTCGGGCGGTGGAAGGAATACTTTGAGGAGCTCCTCAAGCCCACCTACGCGCATTCCGAGGAGGAGCCAGAGCCAGGAGACCTGGGGATAGACTGTCCAATCTCTGGGGCAGAAGTAGCTGAGGTAGTCAAACAACTACACAGCGGCGGAGCCCTGGGGGTGGATGAGATTCGTCCTGGGTATCTCAAGGCTATGGATGTGGTAGGGCTGTTGTGGTTGACATGTCTCTGCAACATTGCGTGTTCATCGAGGGCAGTTCCTGTGGAGTGGCAGACTGGGGTGGTGGTCCCCATCTTTAAGAAGGGTAACCTGAGGGTGTGTTCCAACTACAGGGGGATCACACTCCTCAGCTTCCCTAGAAAGGTCTAGTCCAAGACACTGGAGAGGAGGGTCCAATCGATACTTGAATCTCAGATTGAAGAGGAGCAATGTGGTTTTCATCCTGGCTGTGGAACTGTGAACCAGACTGACAGCGTGACCCGATTGATCATGCGCCCCGGCTACTTTGCCAAATGAGATCCATGTTTGGCTGACTGGTTAGCGCATGTGCCTTTCACCCGGGAGTCTGGGGGTTGAATATCGATCAGACCGTTTTTTTATTAAAGAACTCACAGCATTGACGGCTTCAGCAATGCTGTGCCACTCCGTGGATTTTCTCTTATTTGTTTTTCAAAAGCACTTCCTTTAATTTCTCCACCTCACCCACAAGTACCACAATTTCTGCTTGTGAAATTGCGCTTCCTTGATCTGCCTTGATCTACGGTCGCCATTGTCATTGGCAGAGCGCTGCAACAAGCCGGCTTATGTATATGCATGAAATCCACAAGGCACTTTGCATTGACTATTTATGGCAGTAAGTGGGCATGGTGAGGGTGGGATGTGACTGAAAAGCAGCTGACAAACTTTCTCGTTAGTCTCCGATTCATCAATCGGAGATTGTGTGCAGCTGTGCGAACTCTATGTTTGATAGATCACAAACCTACTTCGCGTAAGTAAATTTGTTTTTGCTGAGCTTAAGTACGGTTTTAGTAAGGATTCTACTCAATGTTTGATAAATGAGACCCCAGTACTGTACCTACACTGCCATGGAAAATTACTCCAAAAAGATTGTGAACCTGGAAAATACAGACAAACAGGAAACACAGAGGAACTCAGTGGTCATGGAAAAAATGGGCTTCATAAAGACATTGGACAGACTTACCCCAGCTTTCCACAGCAGCCGCCAGCAGCACGTTACTGCAGCAGCACGTCATAACTGCTGATAGGAACCGCTGTGGTCAACAGAACCTTTTCCACTGGAGCCGTCAGCAGCGCGAGTCGGCCGCGTCTCAGGAGCAGCATGTCACGGCCTTTACGCGCCGGTTCTATTTTCTACGCGCGACGCCTCTGAAACGGGTCAAGTTCGACATTTTTGGGGAAGGAAAGACAGGAAATTGGACGCGGAAACGGAGCGAAGCTACCGAGATTTTCAGAATAAAGAACGTACTGCCTTCCGGTTGCTTTACTTTTAAAAAAGGTTACTAACTGTGCGTCCCCGTGAGAAGTTATCACCTAGCTAGCGGTCTCCTTTGTTTTTCAGGTCCGTATTGGCGATTATAAAATGGACAGAACATAAAACACAAACCATGTTGTAGTTTTCTCCTGCTTGTTGTTGTGTTTACTGACGAAGTCACTCGTGTGAATTCGTGCTCTGTCGGTGACAGCTGCTCCCCTGCTGCTTCGCGTCTCGTGGGAAGGGCCAAGCAGCAGCTTACGCGAGCAAGACGTGCTGCTGCAGTAACGTGCTGCTGACGGCTCCCGTGGAAACCCGGGGTTACTCAGGACCTTCGGGTGTTGGAAGTTTGTACTGATGCACATTCACAGATTACAACACTCTTCAGTAAGTCTATTTTGCATAAGTGTGTCAAACACAAACAAATTAGCGTAGTATTACCACAGAAAACATTTGTTCATTTGAATTACTTGTCTATCCCGACAGACAAAGGAAAATACAAAGACTGTAGAGTGATACACACACTGGACATATGGCATGGTGCCAAAAGCTTGGGGAAAAAATGCATGCGGTAAATTTAAGTGTCATTGCCATTTTAAAAGTACAGTCTCAAACTTTGTAAAATGTTGTGTGATTGTTCTACTTTGATAATTTCATTCTGTGCAGCTTTCAGTAATCCATTATTTGGTTCTTTATCTATACACACCCAAGTAAATTCTTTGTTTTAACCTTTTCTATCTGACACTTTAACCCTTTAAGCGCCAAAGTCGCAGAATTGCGACAAGCAGCAATGTTGGATTTCTTAAGCCACAGCAGCAGAAATGAGCCCTCATGCAGTTAATACGTTACACTGCGGGGTGGCAGACACCTGTAACTTCAATCCAAGCAGCATTTGTGGGTGTGTTACTGTTTAAACTTTTGGAGTAATTAAAGCTTGAACCCCGCCCACCAGTCGCAGAGCCGCGGGGGTTGTCAGAGCGAGTGAGAGCGAGCGAGTGGTAGAGGGAAAAAACACAATGCCGAGAGGAATGTTCAGTGCTGACGAAGCTCTTCGTGTAGTACTGGCAGATTCGGATTCGGAGGAAGAATATTTCCTTTCCAAGGATGATCTGCGGTCTTCTAGCGAGATGGAAAGCGTGGTTTCAGCGCAGCAATAGGGAGTCTGTCAGCGACGACACGGTTACACAAGCAGCCCATCCAGCCCTTACCTTGTCCGATGTTCCACCTCACCATGTTCGTAGTCGGAGAAAGAGACGTGGCGGGGGTGTGTGGGGTGGGGGGTGTTCTCGAGCAGCTCGCTCCACTGTGCCAGGGGGGAGGCGGTGATCGAGCCGGTGTAAAACTCCGCTGGTGATTGATTCAGCCCCAGGGGTGTAATCCGCGGGAATTGGAGCCGGAGGGGGAGGGGTGTAAAAGGCCCCTGTGACTGGGTCTGTTCATTCCTCTGTATGGAGATGTACAACCTGTACTTGTACCAATCCTTGATACAAGTGCAGGCTTTAAAACTTAAACATCTGTGGTCCTGAGTCTTATTGGTGAATATTTTACTTGTACTGTAGGGAGAATTTTCCTGACATCAAAACACAAAATTTCTTTCATTTAAACTGAAATACATCATATGTGTGATTCAGGCAATAAGGCAAAGCAGAGTAAAAAATAGCTTTTATAACACCGTTCTTTTGCATTCATTTTTATCCAGGGAGGTAGGAGAGGAGACTCAGACTCCTTACATGCCGAAAAGGAGCAGTGATGTCACAGTAAGGAAATTTCACATAGACCCGCCCTCACCTGTAGACTCTGGAGCAGCAGCTCTGATCTCAGCCTCAGGAAACAGTGACAAAAGGAGCTGGTGTTTGTCTGGTTCTGGTCCATGGTGGTCTCTGTCCTCATCAGCAGGAGTCACAAGGGAGGTAACCGTCTCCTGCTTCAGTACAAGCTGCTCTTCATCCTGACTCATGCAGAGTTCCTCTTGTTCTAGAATATGTAAAGGTTCTGACTCATCCTGCTCCACTTTCATCTGTGGAGGTTCTGGTTGTTCCTGGTCCAAACTGGAGGTCCTCTCCTGGTTCCAGAGCTGCTGGTCAGTCTGAACCTCCTCATCTTTGCTGACATCATGCAGCGGGAGTTCTGGACAAACATACCAAACAAAAAGATGAATCATGTGACAATAAGAGAGCACACTTCACTTTAATCATCTGATGCATCTGAAGATGTTTTAGAACATAATGAACTCTTAACCTGACAAACAACCACACACAGTTCTACAGTCAGAGATGAGAACAGCAGGTGTGTGTGTGTGTGTGTGTGTGTGTCTGACTGACCCACAGCAGAACTGGACTCAGTATTTATCAGATACATTGATTTAGATTCTTACTGACTTCTGGGATGGACACACAGGTACTACAGGTGAGTTTATAGACACATAAACACCCAGATGTTCCTCAGATGCATCAGTCTCTGATGAAAACGGGACTGAGATGTTTTCATGGAATCATCTCCACTTTGAAGCTGCTGACAGCTTTACTTGGTAATGTCCACAAACAGATCAGACTAACAGAAACTTCTAAACAAGTCTCTGATTGTAGAACATCAGCTGGAAACGTTCACTAAGTCTTTAAAGTTTGTCTCTTTTAAACGGATTTAGTGGAATTCTTGAAAACGAAAAACTTCCTAAAACCCCTGAAATGTTATTGATTTATTTCTCTAAAGTGGAACAAAGTTCACCGACTGATTTCAGCTCAGTTGTGTCAAAAAGCTTCAGAACAGCAAACGGACCCAAGCAGACTGTCCTGAGATTGTGTCCTCAGTAAAACCTCATGAGTCCCGCTGCTGTTTCATACCTATTCTGTGTAAGTTGATCTGTGGTTTCCAGCTGATCTCCAGCAGTCTGCGCTGACGATCGATCTCTTCCTCGTAGCGGACGATGGTTTGTTCAAACTCGGAGAATATTTCTGCAGCAGCAGCAGTTAGCCGCTCTCTGATAAACTCTCTCAGAGACTGAGCTGAAGACATTGTTGCTGCAGAGCCTCAGAGGTTCACCTCACACACCCACACAACAAGCTAACGCTGCTAACAAACAACAAGCTAATGTTGCTAACAACTTCCGGGTTATCTGTCCGAAGTTGGCCTGGTAGCGGCTCGTAGACTGGCGCTGCCAGAGCTGTAGAAAGAGTTTTTTTTTTTTTTTTTTTTTTTTTTTTGCATAATCGGCCTCATCGTGCCAACGTTTTATTTAAACTTTAGTACCAAAACCAAAACAAACAGGCTGTCACCGAAAATATTTGAAATATTTCGAGCGGTTTACAACTACATGTCCCAGACACTCCATGCATATACAGTGTAATGCAATAAGAAGCGTTAATGCATTTATTTTTTCCAACATTTTTTATTGCTCCCCCAGACGAATCCGTGGCAGCGCCACAATTTTTTTTTGGAATGAACATCCATCACCGTACACTGTAATAGCAAACAATAAAACTCAGTAGGCAACCAACAACTTTCATCAAATACAATTGGAAAAAAAGTCGAAGCAGCAGAAATAACCAGATTTATAAATAATAAAGTATAAGGTAAAGTAAAGGAAAGTACCAGACAGAGGACTTTAGTCCAAAAGATCTTCAATAAAACTGACAGGATCAACAGCCTTTATATTATTTACCTTTTTAAGGGATTTGCAAAAAAGAACACAATCATTTTTGAAAAAAGGCAGGCTTGGCTTCACTTTCATAAAACAGCATTTGTGAGTAAATAATTTCCTAAAAATTATCAAATTGTTAACAACGAATTGAATCTGTTTATTTTTTTCTAAACAACCAAACTGAAAAATGTTATATGTGAATAAGGGGATATTGTAACTCTTTTTGGATAATAGCCAATTGTATAAATCAGACCAAAAGGTATTTACCGAGTTGCAATCATAGAAAAGGTGTTTCTGAGTTTCAATATCACTATTACATAAGACACATATATTATCTTTTATATTAAATCTGATATTTATGAATTCTGGATATATATATATATATATATATATATATATATATATATATATATATATATATATATATATATATATATATATATATATATATATATATAAGTAATCGTTTTAAAGTGGACTTCCTTCATTTTGGGGAGAAGAGGATAAGAAAGAAAACTGTTCTTATGAATTTGGTATCTTTATTTGAGAGAATCAGCGAAATAATTTTCCTTCTGACAGGAATAGGGAAAAACTTGTCTGACAAGACTGCTCTTAGGTAAGAGTTATTACATTTAGGATCTGTAAAACACAAATCAACTATAAATAATTTAGGATGCTTAGGTGTAATTGCTCTATGTTGAATACTTTGAATGATCATCTGACCAAACGCTGAAGAAATAGCTTTAATAACTCTAGAGTATTCCGTTACCAAACAGTCTAGATCAGCCTTTCTCAAATGAGGGTACGCATACCCCTGGGGGTATGTAAGGAAACTCCAGGGGGTATGTGGGAAAAGGAAACTCCAGGGGGTATGTGGGAAAATGTACATTCATTTAAAATAGAATCCATGCAAAATCTTTTAAAAATAATTATTTAATACATATTTTAGGAAAATAAAAGTGAAAGTTCATAAAATGTGTCTTATATTCAGTAGAAGTAGGCTAAATTCATTATACCAAAATCCCAGTGTCTCCCCCAAACCAGGATGGTTACCTCCAACCTGTCATATAACGCCTGGCATCACCAGTCAGTCACTTGGATCAGCGTTTGACACGTGGTTGAAGTGCAGCAGTAATTCTTTGGAAAACACGGAGGGACAAGTGGCCAAGAAGACCAAACCAGAGCCAGCAAAATTTCGGCTGTATCTTGAAGATTATGTTTTATTTGGATTTACTTCCACAAGTTCATTGATCATAATGGGCAATGTGAGATCACTGGCCAACAAGATGGTGGAACTCCAAGCCCTTTCAAGGACTCAGCCAGAGTTTAGGCAGTGCAGTGTTATGTGTTTCACTGAGATGTGGCTGCAGGACCATATCCCCGATTTCAGCGACTCTCTGCCAGGATTCCTGACTGTACGAGCAGACAGAGATCTAAAGAGGAGCAGGAAAAGAAAAGGTGGTGGAGTGGCAGTGCTTGTCAACAACAGATTGTGCCATCCAGGTCATGATTCAGTGAAATGTCATGTCTGCAGCCCAGAGGTTGAACTCTTGGCAGTAAGTTGTCTTCCATATTATTTGCCAATAGAGTTCACCAATGTTGTCTTGGCAACCGTTTATATTCCACCTTCAGCCATTGCTGAAAATGCATGTGATTCCATCAGTTCCGTTGTCGCTAAGCTACAAACCCAGCTCCCCAATGCATTTGTTGCTATATCTGGTGATTTCAATCATGCCTCGCTCTCTGCTACACTTCCAACATTTCAACTGTTTGTCAGCTGCTCCACCAGAGAAAACAAGACATTGGATTTGTGTTAGACACATGTAAAGAATGCACACATGTCCAAAACAAGACCTCCTCTGGGACAATCAGATCACAATCTTGTTTTTCTCTGCTCAGAATACAAACCACTTGTTCAGAGGCAACCTGTGACAAGAACTGTGAGGAAATGGTCACAGGATGCTGAAGAAGTCCTGCAGAGTTGTTTTGAGACCACATATTGGATGAGCCAAGGATATGAAGAGGACATCAATGCCATGCCTGGATGTGTCACTGACTATATAAATTTCTGTGTGAACAACATCATACCCACCAGAACAATGAGATGCTTCGCTAATAACAAACCCTGGATCACCAGTGAACTGAAGAATATGCTAAATGAGAAAAAAAGAGGCATCGTGACTCGAGCTCAGGCCGCTAACGTGTCCACCTCCCAACCATCCGAGGGTGTTGTGTCTGTTCAACCTGTCTTTTCTGGTAACGATCTTGTCAGTCTTCAGTCCCAGGACCCTGATATAAGCAGGATGATCCTGTACCTTTCTGATCCTACAACTCATCTGCCTTCTTCTGCTGAGCTTGACTCCAATCCTGAGCTCTGTGCTCTTTCGTGTTCGGGTCATGCTGAGAATGGTTGAAGGGTTGCTGATGCACACCTCCAAGCCTCCTTTGCCGCCTGTCCTCGTGGCGCCTCGATTTAGGATTTTGGACTTTTGGCTCCCTGTCTTGGATTTATTCTTTGGTTCATCCTTCAAAATAAATGATTTTTCTTTATATTATCACCTGCCTCATGTCATCTTGGGTTCCTGCATTTTGGGTCCTACCAACCTCCAGCATATCGTGACAGAATGGACCGACCAACCAGGACCCAGCGGACCCAGATGTACAAATATGATGGTGATCCTGAGACTTGTTGAGCCTTTATCCAAGACTGTGCCGGCTGCCTGGACTTAAATTCTTCAGAATTTAATAAGGTATCATTCATGGTGCTTTGCCTGGGGGGCAAGGCCTGGCGGTGGGCCACCAGTTATTTGGATATACACCCCATTGAAGAGGTTTCTTTTTGGACTTTTGCTAAGGACCTGTTCGTATCCTTCGGCTCCACACCACTACACCTTCTATCCACCTCTCCATGATCCGGATAGCTTCAGCCTCCATTCCCTCACCCGGTCCTGACAGCGCCACCTATCCATCTCAGGTGGGCTGTCACCACACTTCTTCCTCTGATTCTGCCGGCGTCATCTCTTCACCTCAGATGAGCCTAACCACTCCACGCAGACGTAGCCGCCATCACCAGCAGTCCCCAGAGACCAGAGTTGTGCCGCCTTCCCAAGAGGCCCCTGCTCTGCAATCTCAACCCGAGCCCCTCCCATTAACCAGCAGATTATTCGCACGCCATCAACGGCGCCGCCATCACCAGTAGTCTTCTGAAGTCAGAGTTGTGCCGCCTAACCAAGAGGCCCCTGCTGTGCAGCCCGAGCCAGAACTCCTGAACCCATCCAAGACCAGAGTTGTGCCGCCTATTCCAGAGGCCCCTGCTCTGCAACCCAGGATTGAGCTCAATAAATCACCCATAGCCAGAGTTGTGCCGCCTGACCAAGAGGCCCCTGCTCTGCAGCCCGAACCTGAGCTCATAAAGCCATCCAAAGCCAGAGTTGTGCCGCCTAACCAAGAGGCCCCTGCTCTGCAGCCCAAGCCTAGACTCATGAATCCATCAGACGTCAGAGCTGTGCCGCCTACCCAAGAGGCCCCTGATCTGCGACCTGCGTCTGAGCTTCATCTGCCATCTCTGCATCCAGCCTCAGCGGTGGTCCCGGAGGATGCATTGCATCCTGCCTCGGCAGTGGCCCCGGAGGACGCTCCGCATCCTGCCTCGGCGGTGGTCCTGGAGGACGCTCCGCATCCTGCTTTGGCGGTGGTCCCGGAGGACACTCTGCATCCTGCTTTGGCGGTGGTCCCGGAGGACGCTCCACATCCTGCTTTGGCGGTGGTCCCGGAGGACGCTCTGCTTCTGGTCCAGCCCGTCCAAGAGGCTCCGGTCCAGCCTGTTCCCGAGTCGGACGTTCCTGTTCCCGAGTCGGAGGTTCCTGTTCCCGAGTCGACGTCCCTGTCTCAAGTCTCCCCACAAGTCTCTATGTCTCCAGTGTTCCAGTCGCAAGTCTCCCCACAAGTGTCTATGTCTCCAGTGTTCCAGTCGCAAGAGTCCCCACAAGTGTTTATGTCTCCAGTGTTCCAGTCGCAAGTGTTCCAGTGGCAAGAGTCCCCACAAGTGTCTATGTCTCCAGTGTTCCAGTCGCAAGAGTCCCCACAAGTGTCTATGTCTCCAGTGTTCCAGTCACAAGTGTTCCAGTCTCAAGTGTTCCCACAAGTGTCTACCTCCTCAGTGTTCCAGTCTCAAGTGTTCCAGTCTCAAGAGTCCCCTGTGTTCCAGTCCCCTGTGTTCTAGTCCCTCAAGTCCCAAGTGTTCCAGTCTCTCGAGTCCCAAGTGTTCCAGTCTCAAGAGTCCCAAGTGTTCCAGTCTCTCGAGTCCCAAGTGTTCCAGTCTCTCGAGTCCCAAGTGTTCCAGTCTCTCGAGTCCCAAGTGTTCCAGTCTCTCGAGTCCCAAGTGTTCCAGTCTCTCGTGTCCCCAGTGTTCCAGTCTCTCGTGTCCCCAGTGTTCCAGTCTCAGTCCCTGTCTCCAGAGTTCCAGCCCCTGTCCCCAGAGACCCTTCCTCGTCCTCTGAAGTCCCTTCCTCTTCCTCTTCCTCCTCCTCCAAAGCCCCCGATCCCCAGAGTTTCCTGTTCCCGACTCCTGACTCCCCATCGCTGGCCCCCAAGACTTCCCTGGTCCCGCCTCCTGATTCCCCGTCGCCGGGCCCCTAGGCTTCCCTGGTCCCGCCTCCTGGTTCCCCATCGCCGGCCCCCTAGGCTTCCCTGATCCCGTCTCCTGGTTCCCCGTCGCCGGCCCCCTAGGTTTCCCTGGTCCCGCCTCTTGGTCTCCCGTCGCCGGCCTCCCGGGGTCTCCTGTTCCCTCCTCGCCCGCCCTTTTTGGGTTGTGTTTTGTTTGTTCCCTCCTCTCCCTCCCTCTGGCTTTCTCGTGTCCTGTGTTGTCTTGTCTTGTGCTTGCTGTTGTTTGTTCGTGTTTGGGCATCTGGTATATGCCCCTTTGGGGGGGGGGGGGGGGGGGGGGGTACTGTCATGGTCTGCGTCTGCCCTTCATGTGTCTCCTGATGTTTCTCCATCCCTCTCTAGACTCCCTTCTGTGTCTCATAGCACCCTCATGTGTCCTTTGTCTGCGTCACATTTATGTGTCCTCTGTTTGTAGGCCTTCATATCATCCCCTCAGGTCCGGTGTTCATTTAGTCATCCTCAGCCTCCTCCAGTTTGTAGCTCCAGCCTCTTGTTCCCCAGCTCAGTATATGTGTGTGTGTTAGTGTGTGTATGTGTGTGTGTGAGCCCTTCCCTCTGTCTTTAGATATTATTGTTTAGTTTAGAGTTTTAGCTTTATTTGCCCTCCTCTGTTTCTGTTTTCTCAGTTAGATAATTATATTCACCTGTCTTCCCTCCAGCCCTCACTCCACACACCTGCTGCCATTTTCCCTAATTACTCCTCCCGGTGTATTTAAGCCCCGTCTTGTCAAAATGACAGGAAGCTTAGCGCAAAGACATCACCTTCATTCCCACCAGAACTAATTGTTTCTTCGGATTTGCTGGTTCTGAACAACATTCCACATTACAGCATTCTCCATCTCACTTCACCTTAGTTACACCATACATTTAGTGTTTAAAGTTAGTCTAGTTTTAATTTGTTTAGTAATAAATCTTTAAACTTTTAAAACTTGACTCTTCTGTTGTCTCTCAGTCAATGTGAAGTGTTATATAATCCCTGCAATAAAAAGTTTCAATCTTCTGGTTAAAAGTACCCAAAGATCCATAAGATTGATTTCATATTTTCTATGGAATCTCATGTCTCACGGTTCACTAAATAGCATGTAAATTAAACCCTTTACACAATAAACAGATGACTGAGGTGTTTACAGTAAGTTGTTTTAGTCAAGAGTAGATGTGGTTGATTGCTGTTACACCCCTCCAGGCCTAGAGATTACCAGGAGGGGCAACACAAGTGTGGTGGGAGCAAACACGAGGACAGATGAAAAGTTCAAAAGGAGTTTATTAACTAAAGGTGTCCCTGGCAGGTATAAATAAGGAAGATGAAGTAAAAATGCCAGAGGTCTGATTAAATCTAATATACTAAGTGTAAATCTCAAGGTCTGGGCAAGGCCCCACACTCGTACGATACCCCGCCCGTGGGTAAGTTTCCTCCTTCTGGTCCTGTGTTACTCCAAATGGGGCAAAAGTCTCACGCTCTCCCTTTTCTCTCTCTGGAAGCCGGTGGTTCTCCTCCAGGAAAGATCTCCGTGTCGGTATAAAAATGCAAGTCTCTCGTTCTCTCGGTTTCCCTCTGGTTGTGTCAAAACGCGGCCTCAGGTTTTCCCCGTTTCGTCTCTCATCTCTCGTCTCTGGACTCTCTGTGTCGTTCCTCTCCCTGTGTCGCTCTCTTCTCGTCGTCTTTCTCTTCCTGGTTGTCTTTCTCCCTCTCTTTTCCCTGTCGCTCTCCTTTCCTCCTTTGTAAGGTGTCTGATGAGTGCTGATTATTCGCAGCTGGTGTCAGCGTGCCGGCGGGAAGGGTGCGTCTCAGCGTGCCTCTCTCCATGGTGCTGATCCTCTGGGTCTCAGCGGGGCAGGAGCGAGGAGCTGTCCACAGTGTAGTGTGTAAACGGAGCTCAAGAACGCAGAGGTCATGACAATTGCTCCAACATGAACATGAAAAACGGATAATATTTTTGTATTTATTTGTTTTAAAACATCTAAGATGTAAAACTGCACGACCCCCGTTTGCCTGCCACTGGTGCCAGTCTGTTATTTATGGCAACTTAGAACTATTTTATATTAAACAATTGTGATAAATATGTTGTACGATGTCAAAAACTACTGTATATTGTTAGAACATTAAAACAATCAAGTTATGTCATATCATTTTATTTTGATATTGCATCAGTTGTATTGCCCACAATCCCTCAGCTGAACCAGTCACACCCGTACGCCATTCTCATCAGCAATCAGTGCACCTGCTCCTTTGTCTTCACACACCTCCTCAGCAGTATTGAAATCCAGCCATATTCACAGCTTCTCATCGGTTCTTTGTGTTTATCTGTGTTTTGCTCTTGATTGCTCTTTTCTCTGTTCCTGTTCCTGCTTCTGCTTCACACACAGACTTAAACTTTTGGACTTTAACCTACCTGGCTATCTCCTGCATTTTGGGTCCTATACAACCTCCAATCCACGTGTGTCTGCTGGTGCTGAAGCCTCCCAGGAGCTAAAGGTCACATGTCTCGGTTTTCTGTCTTGGTGGTTCTGTGCTGGACTGGAGACCTGTCCTTGTCCTTGTCCAACCTCGTCTCTCACCGGGTTAGGCTTCAGCTCCCATCAACTCTACACGCAACCAGCTTTTTGCATAATGAGAGCCAACACAAAAATATCAATGTGACATGTGCTTTACATACCTTTGGTTTTATTCTCCTCCGCAGTAAATTAATCAAAAGCATGTCTTGCTGCTGGGCACTTCATCCTAAACTACATTAAGATACTTAAACAGTCTGTAGATGTTTTTATCCAAAAGCAGCAGCTTGTGTCTAGGACTTCATCATTTAGCATGGGGCAGTGTGAAACAGTCATGTGACAGTCCGGGTAAACGGCCTGTAAACAAAAACAGGTGTTGATTCAATTCTGTATTCAAATTAGACACAACAAACAATTTTTTACAATTTAAATTATAATACAAATCTGACAAAATGACCCAAAAAAAACTTGAACAACAATAATAAAGTAAAACTAACATTAAACAAAAGGCAGGATCTGTCATTTTAGATAACACTTCCTCATGGGGGCGTGCGTTTTCCTGCCCTGCAGAGATACAGCAGGGGCAGCACCAGACTGCTGGGCAGGTTACTAAAGTTCATGCTCATCCCCACCAGACAGACAACATCAAAGCTCATCCGCTTTGATTCCAGTGTGACTGTGGAAACCAGGAAGCCTAAAAACCCGAACAGTTGCACACTCATGATGGCTGTGATGGTGTTCAAGGCTCTCTGCTTTGATTGGTCGACTCGCTCCTTGTCTCCCCCTCCTTTTCCAGGCCCTGGACGAACCAGAACACAGAGAACAGAGAGACTACAGAACAACGTCACAGCGATGGAGAGAACCAAGAGTAGCGACATCGTGATGGACGACGACTCCTCTGTCACAAGCTGAAGACCCGCCAGTCCGACACACAGCAGCCACACACACTCCATGCTGATGTCTCTGATCCTGACTCCACCTCTGCTCTTTAGTGTCACGTACAGGATGGGGTGAACCACAGCGACGTAACGCTCTGCACACGTCAGGATGTGGGAAAGCGTCTCTCCGCAGAATGCCGTGGAACACATCCATGTTCCTGCAGGAGCTAAAACCAGGAGATGACGGAGTAAAGAGGAGAGGTGGCTGAGGCTCCCACACACCCACAGCAGCTCTATCACACACAGGTGGTAGGTGAACATGTCAGTGTAACTCCATGTTGTAGAGGAGCGCTGCTGCCTCCATCTTTGTAGTCCCAGGTACAGGACAGAGGTGGACAGAGGGAGGAGGAGGAGGGATTTTATAGAGAGGAATGTCGTGAGTGTGTGTATTTGTTAGTGGCTCCACCCTCTCGGTCTGCTAGGCAACAGCATTTGTTGCATTTTTCAAAACATGAAGTGGGAGTGAAGTACGCTTCTTGTAAGGGGTGACTTGCTCTTTAATGAACACACTGACGACCCAAGTCAGCCTCAAACAGGAAGTGCAACACGAGAGTAGAATTAGCAATATTAGCAACAGTGGAAGCTACATGCACGAAGACGCGGACCAGGAGTTCAGGTTCCGAGACTAATGAAAGATGTGTTAACGGTGGTGCTGTTTTCTTATTTCAGCTTTGCTCTTTTGGTTAGCTGTCAGCTTTTAGTGGCGTAGGCTTTTTGGGAGGTGCGCTCATGATGTAGCATGTCCGTTCAGTTTGGCTCAATGAAATCTGGGACTGTACAGTGTCCCACCTCACTAGAGCGTTCCCAGTGTTCTACAGACATTAATCAAAACCTACTTCATTATGAATAAAAACAATAAGAGATTAAAAGACTATAAACCAGGGTACTTCCAGTGTTGGCAACTCAGCAACTACGCTGCTGATGCTAACGAATGTTTGACTTTTTTTTAATATCAAAAAACGCCTAGCGACAAACTTATCGGCATTTTTGAGGATCCTTTGTGGCCTGTACTTTTATAGTGCCTACCTAGGGTTCTGCAACCCCCCAAGGCGCTTCACAACACAATCTGCCATCCACCCATAGAGCTCCAGGGAGTTGACGTCGCTTCTCCCGGCATGCAACAGTTCAAATTGAAACGGCGCCATATTGGCAGGCAGAAGGCCGCAGCTGGGCTATTTGTTATTGTCAGAAAACTCAAACGGAAAATATGGTAGATTCCTGTTGTGTCCCAGGATGCAGAACAGAAGCGGATGAGATAAGGAAAGAGTCTTCTACAGGGTTCCCCAAGATCCGGAGCGCTGCAAACGTTGGATCATCGCAATGAAACGCGCTAGCCTCCAGGCTAAAATGAAGCTGGGGGATCCCGAGAGTAAAGGTTTTCGCTTATGCAGCGACCGCTTCATATCAGGTACTTAAACCAACGTTTCCTCAACTGTGTATAGTATTTATTTTAAATGCTTCCATTACGATTCTTAGTGGGCTTCCTAAACTTATTTTGGCGTGGCTTTTTCTGTCTTATTACTCACAGCAACAAGTAAACATCACGTAAAACGTTGCCTCGTGAGTTCTGCGTGCTGCCGTTTACGTGTTTTATGATGACAGCAACTAACCGGCTAAGCTGTATTTAATTTTTAAGCAATGGTTGATCACACATAAAAAGCACTTTGGATTGCTATTATCTGTCTCACCGAGACGGATCTCAGACAGATCCTGAGACGCTCCTGCCTGACATATTTATTTTATGCACGGAAAAAAAAAATCAAACTAGTGATTTCTCTTGGCGTTCAGTTAATACATTCAAACAGCACAGCACTCTATTTAAACTACTTGTTATTTGTGTTTTTGTTTAATTAGTTTTATATATTATAAATGTCAGGGCATCTTAAATCCGGTAAGAAGTCTGCTCCAACAGCTTCTGGCGTTTTTAAAAAGTATCCCAGGGGCACGGTAAGGGTCGGAGATAGTTAGTCTATTTAATTTCTGACTATATAAAACAATTTCTTCAGTTTTAAAGTGTGAAGTAAACTCCGACGAAGTAAAATCCAAGCCGATCCCGTTCATTTTGTTTACCTTTGTTGCCTGCCAACATGGCGTCTACTCTCTGAGAGTCACGTGACGTCCTGAGCTCTATTCACTCTCTGGTGATGCTGAGCTACAGTCTCTGGGTCTGCAGCCACCAGGCACTTTGGCCCTGCCTGCGTTTGGCAAATAACAGTCGGTGGGAGTTTGAACCACTGTCCCGTTATACACACAGCTTTGTGGCTCATCAGCATTTCCTTCAGGGGCAATGGGGATGGTAATATATCACGAGACACCCGCTCCCCTTGGCACAGGGGGCATACATACCTAAATCATTGCAAGCAAGCAGTATTTTTGTGATGGAGTAAGACCTTACCAACGGATGGCCATTAGAGTAAAAAATCCCTGAAAGTGTAACGTCCAGCAAAATGACAAGCACATCAGACTCCCTTTCATCCTGGCAGTAAGCGAAGAGGTAAATATGTAAAACAACAATGTTTATAAATGGAAAATGGTTTGTAACC
This sequence comes from Nothobranchius furzeri, assembly GCF_043380555.1. Lineage (NCBI taxonomy): Eukaryota > Metazoa > Chordata > Actinopteri > Cyprinodontiformes > Nothobranchiidae > Nothobranchius > Nothobranchius furzeri. The sequence continues at coordinate 90,389,885 of NC_091742.1, read as the reverse complement.
GCTTGTTACGAATCAGTAAATGTGTTTTTGTGAGTTTCTGTAGTTTTACAAAAGAGTCGGAGACGGGGATCACCATCTGACAGCGTGGGTCTTTAATTAATCTGCTCACAGCTCATGCAGGACAGCCTCTTAGACCAAAAGACCCAGACCAAACATGGGGTGCTGCATTTATCCCCTTCTTGCTACGTGCCCGCGCTGCGCGTTACATGCGCAACAGTGTTGACACAGCAACAGGAAACATCTGTCCACTTCTGATAAGCACTTATTATAAACACGTCCTCTTACTGGAGACTTTTGGCTGGAACACAGGAACATTTTGGTTCACATCAGTTTACTGTTAACATGTCAGTTAAGCATCAGACTTTACTGGAAGCACATCTCAACGTTGGCCAAAACAGGAAATTCCTTTGGAGCTGATGGGAAAAAACAGCACACGAACCTCTCCCATCAGGTTTGAACCCAAAGACTCACAATTCAGCTCGATACCTTTTGCAGATGACCTCTTGACCTTTCTGGCCACTACATTTTGTCCTCACGGGCTCCCGAAGAAAGGAATATGGCACCTAATATCGTGTTGCCCAGACACTTAGACCCGCTCTCATGTATTTTAGACACGATGGTTATATGTTACGAAGCCGCCATTATTATTATTCAACAACTGGGCATCATTTAATCAATATTCAACAACATTTCGATGGATATTTCCAGAGATCAATGGTAATGTAGCAGGACTGGTTGGCATCTAAATAACCAACCTATCACTCTTGAGAGCCTAGTATAAATGGGGGTGCTTTAGCGCCTCCCTCTCACTTGTGTCCCCCCCCCCTTGCGTGTCTGCTGTGGAGAGGACTTCCTGCTCTGTTGCCCTGTTAGAGGAAGTGTGCGGTTGTGGGTGAGACCTTGAACACCTCAATTGTGAGTATGCCTAATCCCAGTGGGTGTAACATGGGAGTTGGTCTCTAATATTGCTCCTGCTCCAGGGATCACTTGGATTCGGGCTCGGTTGGCGAAACGCACTGTGTTCCGTGGTTCTGGGTGGTCATCTGTCATCAGACGTGGTATGCTCAGCCTGCTGCTTCCTCTCCTCTCAGTTCATTTAAAAAGTTAATAGTTTGGTGTCTCTTCTTCCTTTTAGAATAAGGAAAGGGTTTATCATGCCCTCGAAGAGACTCTGCTGTTTTGCTTGTGTGTGGTTCCTGCTTTTGCTTTGCTTTTATTCTGTCTGCGTTACCGCTCCTGCTGGTGTGGGTGTGCGGCGTCGGATCGAACAAGTGGCCCTGCCTCCGCTGGGTGTGCCCCGCATGGTGAACTCGCTCAAGGAGACAGGATTTGGACTGGATCACTGCCGCTGTGTTCCTGGCTGCTTGGAGCGCCTCACAGACAAGTAGACATTTCATTAGCAGAAGCGTCGTTGTGTGTGTGTGTGAGGCAATTAGCTCCCTTAATTGTGACGAGCCTCACATTTCTTTTATTGACAGTTTTCTTTTGTTTACTTATTTTGACAAGCTGAGAGCTGCTGCTGGTGGTGGCCACATCGGGTGATGGTTCCAGTTGGGTTTGCATGTTTGCAGTTCTTCACTTCACGCTGGATTGGTTGCACGAGTGCCTGGGGGGGAACTTTGGGTTTGTGGTTTGTTGTTAGTTTACGGTTCCGTCTCTACTGAGGGACTCGGCACCTCCTCAGTAGCGTCAGCCTGCCTTTTTATAATTATTTTATTGCCATTTTGGCCTTTTAGTAATTAGTTTTAGCCTTTTTAATCAAGTTTTATTTATATTTCTGTTAATGCATTTATGTCATTTGGGAACCCAGTCTCAAGCTCATGTTTCATAAGAGTGGACTTATGTGTCCTTAATTTTTGTCCTTGGGTATCAAGGTGGCGTTGTTGTTACAGTGAGAACAGGAACACGTGTTCCTCCCCAGTCTAGGAGGAACACGTAGATTGGTTCCGGCCTAGAGTACAACTAGAGCCGTGTGTATCCCTAGCTCCTGGCCCCGCTCGCCACAGTAAAAACTTAGCTGCTGTGCTTGCATGACTTTCGTTTGTAATCCAACTTTCAACGCATCACACCTTTGTTTTGCCAGTGTTTTCATGTTTTCTTGGTTTTCAGCCCTTCGACCGTTGCCTCGTCACGGAGATCCTCTGACATAAAACTCTATGATTTCTTCCTGCATGCTAGTTTTCCTGCTCTGTGCAGATACAGCACAGGCAGCACCACACAGCTGGGCAGGTAACTATAACTCACACTCATTTCCGTCAAACAGGAAACCTCCAGGCTCACGCCAGATTCATTTGTAATTGTGGATACAAGGAGCCCTAAAGTCCCCAACCACTGCATGCTCGATATGGTCGTGATGGTGTTGAAGGCTCTCCTCTTTGATTGGTCCACTAGACCTCTGTGCCCTCGTCCAGATCTTGGACGAAGCAGACCGTAAAGGACAAAGAGGCTACAGAAAGACGTTAACAGGATAGAAAAGGCAGAGAGAATCAGCATGACGAGGTTTGAGTAGCGACCTGTCATTAACTGTGGTACTATCAGGCCTGAGGACAGCATCCAGACACATCCGATGCTGATGTTTCTGATACGGACTCCACTGGTGTTTCGGAGGCTCAGGTAGGTGATGGGATAAACAACAGCGATATATTGCTCAACACAGGTCAGACTGCTTAAGAGTATCTTACTGCTTAAGAGTATCTTTCCGTAGGATGCTCCGATGGCTACACTTGTCACAATGGGCACTAATATTAAAACACCACAGTAAATGGCACAAAGAAACCAGATGGCCCCTGAGATCCAGAGCAGCTCCATCACACACAGATGGTAGGTGAACATGTCCATGTGACTTCTTGTTTTAGAGGAGCACTGCTGCCGCCATCTTTGTAGTCCCAGGTAGAGGATGAAGGTGGATAGAGGGAGGAGGAGGGCAGTCCTTAGTAAGAGAGAAGCAGTGTAGGGGTAGAGACAGTGGTAGTATGGAGTTGAAATGTGAGTGTCAGAAGAGTTTCCAGACATTTGATTTATTGCTGACCTGCAGATGAAAGAAGACAGATCAGGGGAACCAAAGTTTTAAGACTTTTTTTTTTTGAGTTTTGTGTCTTTCACAAAAATCTTCAATTCCAGCTGCAAATAAATCTGAAAGTTATGAACAAACAACTTGGTCGATAACTAGTTGGCACAGGGACACGCTCGAACGCCTGCTCCAAATCCACAACACACTTGTGAGTTGGTTGGGCAAACTCCCACGCACCATGCAGGACCCGCTAAACCCAAAAGATGAGATGTCAAAGCAAAAATGTGAAGTCATACAAAATATCATGTAAACTCTGCAATAAAACACACACACAAGAGAAACAGGGCGCCAACTCAACACACAAAATAGGACATAGAACGGAGTGAACAAGTTAAAGGCACTTGGACAAAGGAATGTACACTAGAGATATGAATCTCCACGTCTGAGGCCGATTCAGTTCATATCGACACGCTACCAGCAATACGATACATTAACGGTACGGTGAAACCCCGAGCCGATACGATTCGATACGAGTCATTTCTGCTCACGACTCATTGATTTGAAAACAATTTTCAATTTGATACAATTCATGATGCGATTTGAAACGTCAAAACGTGTCTGCAAAGATAAAACAACCTCGATTTGCTCTGTGTATGATGAAGACCCAAAAATATATATACTGTATCAGATAAAAAAACAAAAACACAAAACGAACGTAACAAAGAAGAGTCCAGACCAGTACGCTGAAACAATTAAAAACACCCACCTTACTATTGCAGGTTACTGTTGAGGGATGACCTTCAAACAGCTGAGCGGTTAGAGTTGCTTCTCCGATTGATCCTGTAAACGGTTTTCTGTCTCCCTGTGGTTCTGTGATGGACTGGCCCGTCCAGGTGTCTCCCAGTAGCTACTGGGAGATAAACACCACCTCCCAGTGACCCTGCTGGCTCTTTGCATATGGCAGATCATCGGGTTACGTCATCACTAAAACATCTAGGGTTCATGAACCAGCCTGCAGATCCAGCTTCTCCTGACTATAATAATTCAGACAACATGAAGCAGAAAATTTTTTTTTCCATCTGTTTACATGATGATTTGTTTCTGACTGGAAGTTTTGTCAGAGCTTAAAGATGCGGTGCTTAACATTATTTACATATACTGATCTAACATTTCAGTAGTCCATCACATTTGACTGGAGTTTAAATAACCTGTAAATGAAGACAGATGGATGTTTATTCAGATTCAGAGGTTTCACATAGTGATGTGTTTAGGGTTAGGGTTAAGCCTGATTTATGATCCTCTGTCGGCTCCACCAGGGAGAGACACGCACGCTCTGACTGCTCCGTCTCCTGGGGAGTGTTGCAAAGCAGTTCCCTGCCAGGACAACAGAGGGCGTAGCGCTGTTCTAGGGTATCCTGCCATGCATCCGGTCCAAGATCGTGCATTTACTAATGTGTTTATGTTGTGTCTTTTGTATTTAAGAGACTTTTTAATGTGGACAAGTTTGTCCCTCATTCTCCTCCACCTCTTCCTGTGCTTGCCATCTCTAAACACACGTTTCCCATAATTTCGATCCACGAATAAAACGCTTGCTGCGTATATGTTCCCTCCACCAGTCAGGGGTGAATAAAACATTTGTATTTTCAGAGTTTTTCGGTGAGGTATTCTTCAAGCTGCTCCGTGTCTGCCACTGGATATCATCAGCTTTCTTTATGTTATTTAGGGGGCAATGGTGGTGCTGTTTTAAATGATGCCAAAGGGGTAAAACAAAGAAAATGTTGAAATAAAATTTTTCTAATTTGTGTAAAAGTTGCTGATGTGATGGAATGCTTTTAAAAAACAGAAGTGAAATAAAAAAGGCAGAGTTTGGAATTGTGGCTTCATCAAATGAACTCCATAATTCTCATCTCTCGTTTAGAAAATGTTGTAGGAATTTGTAGCACCGCATTGACCTGGTTTGTCAAGCAGAAGTTTCTCTATCATGATTGGTAACACCTATTCATGCAGGGCAAGCCTCCCAGTTGGCGTACACCAAGGATCAATTTTAGGGCCTATATTTTCTCCCTATATATGCTGCCGCTTGGAAACATCATTAAAAGCCAAAATCTGTCTTTCCATTGTTATGCTGATGACAACAAAATTTATCTTCCAGTAAAGTCCGGACATTGTGCTACAACAACTTCCTTACTACACTGCTTGACATAGAGCTTTAGTTGTCAGAAAACTTCTTAAAGAGCAAGTCACACCAAAATCAAAATTTTTTTGCTGATAACTTAAATAAATAAGTGTATTATGGTGTTGTAGACATGTGTAGTTGTTATTTTGGTGCATTTTCTTTAAAAACTTAAAATTCTGACTAAAACCTTCAGTCCAGCGCCCTCTTCAGCTCAAAATTATTCTACACAAATTTAAAACAGCAGTTTGAAATCTGTCTCGACCAATGGGTGAAAGGTCCTAAGAAACGTAACCAGGTCCCATAGAGCTTCGGACGTCACGTGACTCTCAGAGAGTAGATGCCATGTTGGCAGGCAACAAAGGTAAACAAAATGAACGGGATCGGCTTGGATTTTACTTCGTCTGAGTTTACTTCACACTTGAAAACCAAAGAAATCATTTTATATAGTCAGAAATTAAATAGACTATACATCTCCGACCCTTACCTAGCATTGAGCGAGGGTCCCAGCAAATCTTCTAGTATTATGATTATTTAGTTCCAGTAGCTTGGCTGTTAGATTTTGTAGTTTAGTAATTTTTTACATGTGACTCTTTCACCAACTTGGTGGAGTTTGAACCGGCTATGCTGGGTTGAAGAGCGTTTCACAAATTAGTCCAAGCCGTTCCAGTAATTAGCCGGATCCCCCCCGACAGCCGCTTCCCCAAAACGGAGATTTTGGGCCCAATCTGAGGTGAGTAAACTAAATAATTACTTTTAACAGCTTCTAAAGATCGTTCTCTAACTGTAATGTAGCAGCTATATTTGCTATATTTATCAATGCAAAGTAAGTGAGACGTGGACGTGGTTCAGGTAATAGCTAATATCAGTCCACACTGCCGCAGGCTCGAAGCGAGTGGTGTGTGTGTGTGTGTGTGTGTGTGTGTGTGTGTGTGTGTGTGTGTGTGTGTGTGTGTGTGTGTGTGTGTGATCATGTCACAGACGGTTCGGGTTGAGTTTTGTGCCGGTTAGTAATATCAGCGCTGATGCAGAGAAATGCAGGAGGGACACTGACGGATAGCCATCAGCTCCTCCTGCAGCTAAAAAGCTGACCCGGTTCTGAAATAATGCTGAGTCCGGTCCTCATTAGAACATCTCTGATCTGATTTTAACCTTCTGTCTTTCTTTACCTTCTAGTTTTAACATTATGTCATTATTTTAGCTTATTGTTACACGTGTGTTGCTGCTCTTAAAAACAACTATAAATATATTTGCTGTTTCTATATATTTCACAGCCTCCCAGCAGCTGTGTGTCTGACACTGGGACCATGATGGGAATTCCACCCAGAGCAGCTTCTACACTCCTGAACAGACCCAGGTGTGGCGGGGAGCTTCTGAGCAGCTTCCATCTGAATGACAGGACAAGCGCTATGAACTGATCCAGGTAAAAACATTCTAAATAATAATGTTATATTCAGTTTTTTTTCTCTCACATCTCAGCCTGGCAGGTCATCACTGCAGAGGAGAATCTTCCCAGACTCACACCAACATCCCATTTTACCTCGGGGCCTCCTGATCTAACAGAAAGACCTGTAGCTCCATCCTCGCTCCGTTCTCCACATGTTTGTCGTCATCTCTGGAAGCGACCTCCCACAACACTGTGATGTTATATATAATTTTTTTTCAGGCTAAGTGAACCCAAGTAATCTGCTGTCAGACTGTGTAGTAAAGGTGAGCTGTTTTTAATCATCATGCAATCTTTATTGCAGCCTTTGAGTTTTAACATGAACTATCTATGTTTCCGTTTCATAGCTTATTGCTACACGTGTTTTGCTGCTGCGAGCTTGGAGCTAGATTACATCATGACATCATGAAGGAGACTACTTATTCTGGCCCTGTGACACTTGGTGGTGACATGTGAGCTGATTAACCTGGTAAACAACTTTTACATTAAATATTTTGGTTTTTGCCATCAAAAGTAAATTAACTAATAACCTGCATTATTGTAGGACACTCAGCAAAATATGGACACTACATCATGAGGCAGGCACACGTTAATACTCTATAAGAGCACATAAGGTGAGCAACACCACATATTATTGTACACTGTCCTGGATTTGTTTCCTTTCTGCATCTCATCATTAGCCTGGCTGATCACCTGATAACTCCTGTCATCTGGGTATGACAGCATGAGGATGTTCTCACACACCTGTAACCTATCAGCTCATCTGGCAGAATAGAGAGAGAAGAGACAACACCACATCTCCTGTTCCTGGAAAGCCTTCAGCCATCCCTCGATGACTGAGAACCTCCATCAGCTCTGTCTCCTGTCTGCCTACAATTATTATAATAAATATTGTGTTTGACAAGTTTTTTGTGCTGCCAAATATCTCATTTAGTTTCCAGTTTTGATATTTTAATGGATATTTATAAATTACATTGAATATCACATTGTTGCATGCTTAACTAGCTCTATTGTGATGAATTAAACTAGCACCTCATTGTTAAAAGCTCGTTTTAATTTCAAGCATGTTTAAGTATTTATGGACATGAACAAAAACAGGAAATATATAAATTGAGATTTATTTAATTAATATAACAAATAAGGGGGAAAGAGTCATTGAAAGGCACATTTTAGTGGGATGTTTGATTGTGTAACATAAATGAACACATTACAGAATAACTTTCTCTGCAGCAGAGAGTAACTTTAGCCCAGGGTAGGTGGCCGTGTCCTGGAGAGCTGCTATCCAGCTGACGTGTCAGCCTGAGGATGTCTGCAGCCGCAGACAAAACGTAGCGCGGGAAAACAGGTAACGAAACTGTTTCTGTGTTTTAAAAAAAGAACGACAGCATGGAATCCTCAATATTCACCAACCAGTGGGTACTGAGCCCTCTGTGATGTCTTGCGAAGCATTTTACAGGTTTTTTGTGGACAAAATAGTAAATATCATAGCTCAGATTCCGTCAGTCCCCTGTCAGACTCATTCTGGTCCCTGTTCAGCTACTTTTAGTCAGTTTGAGCCGCTTACATTGGACTGCCTTTGGGATTTTGTTAACTCTGTAAAACCTGCTGGTTCTCACTTGGATTTGAGGCCCCCTAGGCTTTTAAAAGAAGCATTTTTATCAGTTGGTCCTTGGGTTCTTGCCATCATTAATCAGAGCATTGTCTCTGGAGTAGTACCAGGGAACTGGAAACGTGCTGTTTTTCAGCATTTTTTGAACAAGCCTGGACTCGACTCATCTGCCTTGTCCAGTTATCGACCTAGCGCCAGATTTCCTTTTATTTCTAAGAAATTCAGATCTTTTCCCAGGTTCAGCATCAGAAAACTGCCAGGAGGACTTGGCCCTACAGGGCGAATTCACTAATATGTTGTAGTGTAGGAACTGGTTGAGTGCACACATGTTCTGCTTGTTTTCTATTCTCGCTTCTGAAGGACAGAATTGCATTTATGACATCTCAGATATAATTCTCCCTTTTAAAAATAACTGTATGTTAAGAATGGCTTAAATTAATCAGTTTATTTTAGAATATAGTAGAGTACATTAGAAACATTTTTTATTATCTAACAAAGGGACAATCCAGGCGCACCTGCAGGGACAGGTAAATGCAAGCATGCACATCTACACAAAGGTCAAGGAAAAACTATAAAAATGGAAAAAATAAGAACAAAAATAAAACTGAATTAGAAGAAATTTACTCCTAAAAGTTAAAATAAACAAAACAAAATAAATGTCCCAATTAAAAATAAAAAAGAAATAAATATATACATTTCATGGCTTTATTGTAGTCTGGTCTACTTCTGAACCTAATAATGCATCATGTAACCTTGCTCTAGTCCATTTGTAATGAACTTGTCCTTTTAATCTGAATTACAGTGGAGAGAGGGCCATTTTCCTGTCCTGTGTAGATACAACAGAGGCGACACCAGGCTGGTGGGGAGATTAAACAAAGAAAACCATACACCAATCAAGCAGTTCATGTGTTCACTCAGTATGGATGACACATTCACAACGTAGCAAAGAAAGAGCCCAACAAACCACAACCACAGCACACTGGTTATGGCCGTGATGGTGTGGAAAGCTCTCAGCTTGGATTGGTCGATTCTACCCCTGCTGCTGTCTCCAGGTCCTGGACGAATCAGGACATAAATGACAGAGACGGTGCAGAAAGTCATGATTACAATGGAAAACACCGAAATGCAAAGCATTAAAACAGTGATTCTTTTGCTCAACACGTCCATGTGGAAACACGCTAGTCCGACACACAGCAACCAAGCACACCCAATGCTGATGTTTCTCATCCAAACTCCGCAATTGCTTTTGGACATCAGGTAGGTGACCGGGTGAACAACAGCCAGGTACCGCTCCACACAGGTAAGAAGGTGGAAAAGCACTTCCCCGTAAAAAGTTACAGAGAAACACCAAGTTCCCACAATGAACACCGCTTTGTTGTCACAGTATGTTCCGTACAAGTAGCCAATGACACCGATGCTCCAGAAGAGCTCGTTTACAGCCAGGTGGTAGGTCAAGATGTCAGCATGGCTCATTGTCTTAATGACGTGCTGCTGGCACCATTGATGATGAACCAAGTAGAGGACGAAGATGGAAAGAGGAAGTGGGAGGATGGTTTTAGCTGCTATCAGACCCGTGGAGATGTAATGTATCTGCTTTGAATCCCAACAGACGTGGATCAGCTGATCAGTAGACGAGGATGTGGAGTTGGTCAACATGCTTACTGTATGTAAGAAGAAACAAAGAAACATGTCACACAAACACATCGACAAGGACAGATGCATGACAATAAGGACACTTGTTGACAGTGACTATGACTCAGCCTGAGCAGCAGGCTCCCTTCTATGCCGACGATGATTTGAAGTATTTTTAAACCCTCTGTGGTGAGGTGTTGGCATTTTTTGTGGTGATGAATCCTGGGCCTTTTTCATGCCTGTCTGGACTTCCATAATTATCCTACCATGCTCAGCTCAAGTGCCAGATCATCTACACGTCCTCATGCTAACTAGATGCAGCCTCTTTCACTGAAACCAAGTAAGTCAAGCCAAATCAAGCCTAACTTACGTCTAGAGGGACTTGACTTAAAGCTAGGTCTGTAGGATGATGTCATCTAGGAGGAGAGGAGAAGATTTCTAAATCCTAACGTGTTTAGCTCCTCTTTCCATTTTGGAAGGAGCTGATAGCCATGCCTCATACAGTGCCTGCACACACAAATGACATTTTGGTGCTAAATCTGAATTGAAGCCAACCAGGCGGTTCCCACCTCCGCCATCTTGGCGGAGTCACGCGTCTCATAATTCCCATTTGTTGGCAATGACAGAGGTCAGACATTTTCTGTAGGTCTTCACAAGGTTTTCACACACCTTTGCTGGTATTTTGGCCCATTCGTCCATGCAGATCTCTTCTAGAGCAGTGATGTTTTGTGGCTGTTGCTAGGTAACAGACTTTCAAATTCCTCCAGAAATGTTCTATGGGGTTGAGATCTGGAGACTGGCTTGGCCACTCCAGGACCTTGAAATGTTTCTTTTGAAGCCACTCCTCCGTTACCCAGGCAGTGTTTGGGATCACTGTCATGCTAAAAGTCACAGCCATGTTTCATCTTCAGTTTCCTTACTGCTGGAAGGAGGTTTTCACTCTAAACCTGACGATACATGGCCCCATTCATTCTTTCCATTACACGGACCAGTCGTCCTGGTCCCTATGCAGAAAACAGCCCCAAAGCACAATGTTTCCACCCCCATGCTTTACAGTAGGTATGGTGCTCACTGGATGCAACTCAGCATTCTTTCTCTCTGCTGGATCATCCAAATGCTGTCAAGCAAACTTCAGATTAGGGCTGCACAATATATCGTAAATATATCGTTATCACGATATCAGCATGCACAATATGCATATCGCAAAGAACAGATAAATATCGCAATGAATGGTCAGCTCAGATGTTTGCTACACATAATTCATTCTGTCAATCAAATGGAAGCATGATTTTTTTAACAACTAAAACAGAGCTCTTCATCTATTTGGCCAATTGGGTGGGTTCTCATAGGTTAGATGCCCGCCCCCGAGGCGGACGGCACATCGTCTTGATGGTTAGCAAACACCTGAGTTAGCTTTGTTCTGCTCTTTCGGCCGATTCTGCTTTTCCCGGGATCCACTGGTTGCCTTTTCTTGTTCATTCCCCCCCCCCCCCCCATTTCCTCACATCTTTTACATTTCTCGTTTTCATGATCTTTTTATTTTTTTGTTTTTGATTATATTTGTTCCTGAGTTAAGTTTTTATTTATCGCAAGTAATATTGTTATTGCAATATTAATCACTGTTATAGAATATCGCAGGTTTTCCTAATATTGTGCAGCCCTACTTCAGATGGTCCTGCACTGGGTTCAAATTACGGGGGAGCTAAGGGGAGCCCGGCTCACCTGAAAGGTCTCATTCGACTAACACATTTTCCACACCCTTTTGCAGTTACAGAAGTCCTTCAAGCAGTCATTGTTCCATATATGGTAACCAAATAGAAAGAATCTATTCCCTTGGCCTAGCTCTATGAATCAGTATGAAATCCCAGAAGCTTCTGCTCTGCTGAGATAGTCATGATGAAACTGAGTGGATTCCAGTTTCATAAAAGGGATAATAGGCAGTTTTGCTTGCTTTTGTCCAAAGCGATACCAAAACCCATCTCCTCGCTGCACGTTCGTCTTTTTAACGCCCCAATCTAACAGCTGAAACGTCTCCCAGCATCTAGAGGAGTGATTGATCACTAAATTAAACAAACCAGCTGTGTTCATGATTTAAAACATGCAGGAAACGTGCTGAAGCCAGACAGCAGAAGTCCCAACAGACGGGACGGCAACTGTGAAGTTGCAAGTGCAACATTCTGGCCACAGGGGGCGATAGAGGCTGGGTGGCCTTTCGTTAACCCAGTAAAGGGTCATTTTAGCACATTCTGGCTCAAGAAAATGATATAAAAATATGAAAAAGTTGCAAAGTATCCCTTTAAGCAGGTCAAAGTAAACAATACACACTGTAATATGTTTGTTTATGTTTCTCTTATATTTTTATTAATTGTTAACATGCTGATTCAATTCAGTCCTATTCAGTTTACTTATATAGCGCCAAATCACAACAAGAGTCATCTCAAGGCACTTCACACAGTAAATGTTATTCAGATAAAAATTATACGACAACAAAAGTTGTGAAACATTTTGGTAGCGGACAGAGAGCATGAATAAAGAAATGACAGATGCATTACATAAACAAATCATCTGTAACGACTGAGAAGCTTAAACACATTTCTTTCACAATAAAAGAATCTGATGATAATCCCACCAACCTCTGCAGGAGCTGCTGCTGTTTGAGGATCTGCTGAACTCTGAGCTGTTCATGTCTAAAGAGCAAGTGTGTGTGTGTGTGTGTGTGTGTGTGTGTGTGTGTGACTCAGGTAACATAACTACCAGAACCACCTCGGTGACAGATGATGACGATAAACCCAAAATAACAAGCTACTTTGTTTGTTTGGGGGCTCATTAATAAATCATAAGACAATTTTATTAATTTACATAATATTTTATTCCAGACAGCTGTTTAATAAAGTGCAACGAACACAGATTTTATGCAAATGAAAACATCCAGCAGATCTTTGATTTTCACTGAGGGTTGATGCTGTGTAAGTATCGAATAAGACAAGGTAGAAACCCTGAACTAAAAACACACAAACAAGAGAAGTCCAGTTGATCAAAACTTAAGTGCTGAAATGTACTCGCACAGAAATGATCACAAATACAATAAACATTAGTGTTTGGAGCAATTTTCACAATTTTTAAACGTTCATTCACACATTTGGATTTTAAAGGGACTTTACGGAATTTTGAATTTTTATGCTCGTGATTGCCCCCTCAGGCCAAGTGCGTAACAGCAGCTTCAATAGTAGGCTCGTGCATGCTGTACGTGCACACTCCTCAACGAAAATAACAGCTGAGACAGTCCCTTGTGTGTGTGTGTGTGTGTGTGTGGCCTGGAGGACAGGAGAACACGCAGCTAATTAAATAATGTGGTTCTGTACCTTTCTCTTCAGCACAGCCGACAAAGGTTTATGATGGGTCAGTCCTCCTGCATGCTCAGATCATTCCCTTCCCTTGCTTGAAAAATTGTTCCAAAATGAAAGTTGAACCCACATCTTTTTTATCTGTGAATGCAATGCCGTTCGACGAGTTCCAAATAAAAATTTGGGCATCTTACTGTAAAAAAATATACCATTAATGTAAAAAAGAAACTCTAAATAAACTATGTTCACATCCAGAATCAAACACAGGTCTTCTGCACGAGAGTCTGACATCTTACTAGGTGAGCTAAAGCACCAGTGACATCCTTTGTATCTGTACCATTTATATCCTTGATGACAGCTGAAACAACATTCAAAGAACGGTTCGGAGTGAAAATGGCTATTTTGTTGCTAATTTGCAGGAAATATATAGAAGAAAGTTCTACAGAAAGTAGCTAAGGGTCCTCAGAAATGTAGCTAGCTTTGTCACTAGGCGTTAGGAACAGCGACAAAGTGTCACTGCCTCTCTCTCTGCTGCTAAAGCTACGGATAGCAAATGCTACGGGCTATGCCTGAGCGTGAACGCGAATGAAGCAGCCTGCTCGACCCGAGCAGCTCTCTTTTTCTGTGATTTTACAGAAAAACAGGCAATCACAGTAAAAATGCCATGGCTCATTCTACAGGACCAGGGCCTTGCAGGAGAATGTATGAAGAAGACATTTATTATTTCTATACATGTTTTGGCTGTCAAACTTCCATAATGCCCTTTTAATGAAACAAATGTAACAAAAGAAGTGCATGTTGTGTTAAAGTGACAGGTGTGCCTCACATGCTGACAAGGGAAGATCTCCAGATTCATTAAAGGGACACGGCAGTTTTGGCTTGCTTTTAGCACCCCCTAGTGTCTAGTTAGTAAAACCAAAAATGAAACCTATCTCCTTGCTGTGCGTTCGTCTTTCTTAACACCTAAACCTAACAGCTGAGATGTCTCCCCAGCCCTCATAAGTGTCTACAGGAGTGATTAATCACCAAATCAAACAAATCAGCTGTGTTCATGATCTAGAACACTCAGGAAACGTGCTGGAAGCAGACTGCAGCACCAGGTATGTCAACTCTAGCATCAGACTGCCACTTTGAAGTTGCAAGCGCGTTATTCTGACCACAGAGGGCGGTGGGGTTTAAAGTGACAATCCTGTAAATGGTCATTTAGCACATAATAGCTAAAATAACTGATTTAATAATATGAAAAATTGCACAGTGTGGCTTTAAGGAGAAGTGTCATTTATTAGACATTTACATACAATTTTCTCAAAGGCCAGTAAAACTTAATTTCATTAAATTAGAAAGCAGAAATATGGATTAAAATGAATATTATTATTTAATATATATTCACTCAGTTGAAAAACAAACCTCAAACAGACAAATGACACAAATGTGTTTATGATCTAAATAAAAGTCAAAATCAAGTTTGGATTAATTGTTCAATCACAAAGTGATATTCACAGAAAATATTAAAATACTGATTATGAAAATAATGGAGATGTGCTGCTAAGTAACTGAAACACTTTTTTATAATAAGTGACATAAATAAAATAAACAATAATTTAGGGTGGGCAACAAACAAACTAACAAAAAAAACGTAATTAAAGCAGGGATTGGGTTTTTATTATCAAGAGGTTTATGTTTTATTATGATTCATCATCCATTAAAGCAGCAAAATGACGCGTTTCACCCTGATCAGGTTTGGTTTACGTCTCTTCTGCCACAGAACAGCTGGGGTGGAGCGGGTTAGACTAACTAACTAGTCCCCAGGATCAGTGATGTCATGGGAATTGCCTATGACCTGCTCAGTTGACTAGTGGTAGAGTGACCGCCCTGGGACTGGGGTATCGGGGTTCGATTCCTAGTCGGGTCATACCAAAGACTTAAAAAATGGCACCAGGGGTAGCTGTATTTTTTTAAAGTAATGTAACTACTTCTATCAGGTAAAATAGCACAACAAAACACATTAGCTAAATTGGACCTATGTTACATTTACCCATACAAATGTTTGACTGAACAATGCTAATTAAGTAAGTGGCCCAAATGTATCAAGTTGACCCAACATGTTGACATTTTGTTGACTCAACAAAATTATATTTTGCTGAATCAAAGCATTTTAGTTAGGTGGAAATCTTTTCCATATTATTTTTATTACGTTCACCCAACATAATATTTTTGTGTTTAATTGCACAAACAAATCATGTACTGAATGTTAAATTTACCCATACAAATCTAGTTGTGTTGAACAATGATAATTAGGTCACAGTAACCAAACTATATCAAGTTGAACCAACATGTTTACATTTTGTTCACTCAACAAAATTCTATATTGCTGAATCAGAGCATTTCAGTTAGGTGGAAATCCTTTCCATAATTTTATTACGTTCACCCAACAATTTTTTTCTTTGAGTGTACCTCCCTGCTTGACACTCAGCTTTAAGGGGTTGGATTGGGGGGTTTAAGCCACCAAATACTTCCCGAGCGCGGCTACAGCGGCCGCTCACTGCTCCGCTCCATGGGGATGGGTCAGATGCAGAGATGAATTTCACCAGTGTGTGATGATGACTATAGCACTTTAACTTTAAACTAACTCAAATCTCTATGGTGATAAACAATTATATGATTGAGTTTAAAAGAACGACAAAGGGTTGAGCTTCCTGCCTGTCCTCATTCAGGATCAATGCGGTGAGCGGGCAGTTTTCCCACCCTGTGGAGGTACAGCAGAGGCAGCACCAGGTTACTGGGCAGGTTACAGAAGGCTGTAGCTGCAGAAACCAGACACTTACCTTCAGCACTGAGTACTGGTGTCTGACTGACAGCAATGGGAACAACAAGCCCAAACACCCAAAACCACTCAGCGCCCAGTATGGCCGTGACAGTGAGGAAAGCTCTCTTCTTTGATTGGTTACTGCGCCCCTTGTCCCCACCCACATCCCCGGGCCCTGGACGAATCAGAACGCGAAGAACGGAGAGACTAAAGAAGGAAATGGCTGAGACTGAGAAAGCCAAGAAGCTGTAAAACGGGACATTTCTGTAGGTTTGTGGTAGATTCTGATTCAGGAGGATCATAAACAAACACAGCAGCCAAACGCAGCTGGTGCTGATGTTCCTGGTTCTGACCCAGCAGGTGTTTCTGACCCTCAGGTAGGTGACGGGGTGAACAACAGCGATGTAGCGCTCAGCACAGGTCAGGTCATGAAACAAGATCTCTCCGTAATACGTGTTCAGAGCCGCCCACTGTCCCACGCTTCCCAACGCCGGGAGATTAAAATAATCCACAGCAATTTTACAGAAGAACCCGAAAACCCAGAGCAGCTCCATGACTGCCAGGTTGTAGGCGAAGATGTCAGAGAGGCTCGATGTTACAGAGTAGCACCGCAGCCGCCATCTTTGTAGAGCCAAGAACAGGATGAAGGTGGAGAGAGGGAGGAGGAGGATGCCTCTTAGCGACAGGAGGGCGGTGAATGTGTTGGAACAGTGGAGGAGCGGGAGTTTCCCAGATGAGGATGAATTATCCGACATGTCTGATGTTCTCCTGAGGATGAGAAGAAATGAGTGATGCTCCAGGCGGTCGCTTCACAAGGGGTTAAGGAATTCCAACAAACATCCACATGGTGGGAAACCCAGCTGGTCCTCCTGGTGGACCCTACAGGTTGATCTGAGGTCAGAGAGGAAATGTGAGATCTGGAGCCTCAGTAGAGTCTCCCCCTATTGGCCTAGACCAGGAGGTGTCCTAACAAGACGGCTGATCCTTCTCTTTTCACTAAGGAGCAGCAACTCTGAGAATCTCCTGATGATGAAGATCTACATCTTCATCTCCGAGGCTTAGTCTGGATAGCCTGGGGAGTAAGCGGACCGCTGCTGCTGTGAAATCTAACGACATGAAACATTTACAGCTCTGTACTGGACTCCAACCAGTGGCGCTCCTAGAAAAACTTCATAAGGGCCAGAGAAAAATGTGGGGTGGCACACCAAACTGGTCCTTGTGGTAACTCTGGGAGAGTTTTTTTAAACATTTCTTTTAGAATTTTAGAACATTTTAATTTGCCTGTTTCATCAACAAAAACCGAGATTTAAACTTTTGTTCTGAAAAAGGAAAACAGCAGCAGCGTACGAGCATCTGTTTATCTAATCAGATTATTGATTTACTCCGTAAAACTATTTATTGAATTGGGTTTTGCATTTATGTCTTTAAATAAGATGAATGTATGGTTTGTGTGAAGTTAAATAATTTATTATAGCATAATGTTCATCCCAGGGGTGGCCAGAAACTTATCATGGGTGGCCATGGTCCCCCGGCACCCTCTAGATCTCTAGAGGATGCCACAGCTCTAAACCAGAACATGTAACAGGTTCAATTATGTGTGAAAAATGTAAAGACAGCTCCAGGGGCGGCGCTGTCACTGACATTAACCCAACTTCTTCTGAGCAACCTGTGAACACCACACCACCCATACTAGACCGAACTGCTGCTACCTTCTCCCGATCCTACTGACCCTGATGTGCGAGCACCATTACTGTTCGGTTATCCTGATTAACCTGAGTGCGATCCGTCCCAGATACCTCTCCAGCTAATGTCGTCAATACATAAACAGATCCAGACTTTATTAAAGCACATCAAACAACCAGGTAACACTTCTCACCTGTCAGGTTCTTATTCCGATTCCCCCCACGACTCCTGCTGTTCCCTCCAAACCTGCCTCTGCGTTCATGTGTTCATCCACTATTTAAATTTTAACCAAATTCAAGGATGAACTTTGTGACCGATGCACATCGAAGCAGCATTTTTCATTATAATGAATTTGTTTCTGTTTGTTTAACAGTTCTTGGCTCTGACTGGGAAATTAGCACAGGTGTGACCAAGTCACTGCTTTGCAAGTCACAAGTGTGTCACAAGTCCTTCCAGTCAAGCCTCGAGTCAGGTCCAAGTCAAAGACAACCAAGTCCAAGTCGAGTCCAAAGTCAATGATGCGTAAGTCCAAGTCAAGCCCAAGTCCTTTACTTTGAATTTAAGTCATTTTCAAGTCTTCTATCCAATTTTAATTTAATGACGATGATAATAAATTAATTCCAGAAATAAAGTTTCTTAAAACTTCATTTATTTGCTCAAACAAGCAGAAACTGAAACTGATTCTAAACAAAGTGCTGCTGCATTTAGCAGAACAAGATCAAACCCAGAACCAAGGATGGTTTATGATTTTTGTCCACGTCATATGAAATATGCTCAAGTCATCATCAAGCCAACAGATGCTGGGACTAGGGGATCGGGGTTCGATTCCTGGTTGGGTCATACCAAAGACTAAAAATGGCACCCAACGCCTCCCTGCTTGACGCTCTGCTTTAAGGGGTTGGACCACCACATAGCCACTGCTGCAGCTCCCTGCTCCCAATGGGGATGGGTCATACGTGGAGATGTAAGTTCACCAGTGTGATGATGACTAATAGGACTTTAATTTTAATGTATTATTATTGGCTCGTAGTTGATAAAACATCTATAACCATGTTAGGACTTGAGCTTCCAGGAGCCATGTGCTAGTGTTTTAAATGACATATTTACACAAAAAAGCCATTCTTCATTTCACTAGTGCAATAAATATGACTGTGCACAGACTGAGGTTTTTCTTTTGATTGATTACTACGGTCTGATGCTACTGAGCAGTTTGGTGACGTCTCATTTGTGTGTTTTACATTTTTATGTGCTGTTTGATTTGTTGGTGTTTCATCCATTAACGTCCGAATTACAGTAAGTAAGTAAGTAAGTAATTAAGTAATTAAGTAAGTAAGTAAATTTTATTTATATAGCACTTGTCACAGACATGGAATCACAAAGGGCTTCACATAGATCAAAACAAAATAAAATAGTCTTAAAATCATACTGATCTCAAAACAGAAATAGATTAACATCAGAAAAAATAAAGTCATAAAATTATAAAATTTCATAAACAGATGAAAGAAAAATTTTTGTGGTAAAAATAAGAAAATAAAAGGTTTACTTTAAAGCAGCTTTAAATAAAACGGTCTTTAGCTGTTCTTTTAAAAGTGTCCAGACTGCCAACGCTGCGTAAGGATAAAGGAAGATCATTCCAGAGTCGGGGTGCAACAGTCTGGAAGGAGCGATCACTTCGACTTTTCCATCTGATCTTTGGAACCTCTAGAAGGTTCTGGTGGGTGGACCTGAGGGCTCGGGTTGGAGCAGAAGGCTTTAACAGTTCAGTAATTTAGGGAGGAGCTTGACCATGTAGAGCATTGAAAGTTATAGTCAGGATTCTAAAATGAACTCTAAAGTTAACGGGTAACCAGTGCAGAGATGCTGACGCAGCCATGCTGAATATGAGTTGGAAACCGGTGTCGGTACAGGATCGGCTCGGGGTCCAGCGCCCGCTGATGACGTCACATTACTGCAACTCTACTCGGCTTTCACACACACGTTTTGGAAAGACATCAGCAGTTTTGTTAATAAATTCTTGTTTGTTAACACCTAAATGTGTTCTTTATAATTGTAATTTGTTAATAAAACACCAGATTATCATCGTTTTGTAAAGAATGTGAAACTGCATAAAACCAACATCGGACTGACAAAAAATAGAACAGTTCTTATATGTGAAGCCACATCGGTTTGTATTAATGTGGAGTTCATCTGTATATTTCCTTAGTTGTTATCTAAATACATTCTTTGACTCAAAATATTGCTTGGTGTCTTTCAATAAAGTTCTTATATTTTATTTTGCCCCATTTCATCAACATCAAGACCTTTTGAGGGTCATCGTTTATCATTTGCTTATATTTTACATTTCCTTTAGAAATTCAAACAAATTTTCTCCAAAGAGTGTTGATTTTTGGACTACAGGACTACAACCGCAAATTTGTTCTGACCAATCAAAATCATAACGTGACAACGTAACTTCTGTAAGCTTCATGTTCAGCCAATCAACTACTTTGACGTCATCGGCAGTCGACGGACCCCGAACCGATCCTGTACCGACACCGGCAATGGAGGATAAATAGACACACAGTAGTTGTTTGCGTTTGGTCTGCAATTCATGAATGAGCAGTCCTTTTATTTCTCACAGGTGTGTAGCTTCACCCACAACCCGATTTCAGGTTATTCAATTAAGAACACAAATAGAATCAACAGATCACAACAGTCAACACCCCCACTTTCTCTTTGACAAAAAATACATTCCTGTACATCAAATACAAAAACAAACTCTCCAAATGCCAAATATAAACATCACAAACTTATCCATCCTTGTTTTGGACATAGGTTTGGTAGAAACATCTGCTACCATTTCCTCTGCAGGCCAGTAGTGAATGGTTATTTTCCCCATCGCTGAGTACAGATGGAACAAAATGATATCGTATATCTATATGCTTACAGCCTTGGCGATGGACTGGGTTTCATGAAAGGGCAATAGCACCTTGATTATCTTCAGAAATAGTTACAGGTGAATATTCAACTCCATCGTGCATTCCAGCTAGCAACTGTACAAGATAAAGACTTTCCTGAGCAGTAGCCGACAAAGCCATGTATTCTGCTTCGCATGTGGATAAAGCCACAGTGGATTGTTTCTTTGACTTCCAGGAAATAACAGGCCCACTCTGAGACAAAGTAAAATAAAAGTCCTTTTATTTCTCACAGGTGTGTAGCTCCGCCCACAACCCAATTTCAGGTTATTCAATTAAGAACACGAATGGAATAAACAGATCACAACAGTCAACAAGAGACATTAGAATAGGAGTGATGTGAGCTCTTCTGTTTGCTCCAGTTGGAGCCTTGCTGCAGGAGATCTGATGATCGATGGCGGAAGGAAAAGGAACTCGTTGTGATTCCAGGACTGGATGAGTAATAAATAAAATAAATAAATAAATAGAGCACTTAACAATGTTAGCAAAGGATGTTTATTTGCACAGAATATTTTATTTACTCAGGCTACATAGAGATACAAACTAAACTTTAATCAAGTGAAAATAATGTAAATGGTTAAAATCTAAACAGGGCGACGGTGGCACAGGAGTTAAACGCTCGCCCCGCAATCGGAAGGTTGCAGGTTCGAGCCCCGCTCAGTCTGTCGCTGTCGTTGTGTCCTTGGGCAAGACACTTAACCCACGTTGCCTGCTGGTGGTGGTCGGAGGGACAGGTGGCGCCAGTGCTCGGCAGCCTCGCCTCTGTCAGTGCGCCCCAGGGCAGCTGTGGCTACATCGTAGCTCATCCCCACCAGTGTGTGATTGTGTGTGTGAATAGGTGAATGACTGATTGTTTTGTAAAGCACCTTGGGGGGTTCCAGGACTCTAGAAGGCGCTATATCAAATACAGGCCATTTACCATTTAAACAACAACGAGGAATCTTTAGCATCAGCAACACCCCTTTGGTCCTGGGCCGCTGTGTTCCGAGCTCGGCCAGCTCGAGGATGGGCGGCTGCGGGCGGGCCTGGGGGCTTGTCGTTGTTATCTCCCAGGGCTCTGGCGGCTGCTGGTTGTGACCCCAGTAGGTAACCCTCTGTGCATTTCAGGAGGGGGTGGGGCTTCTCCAGCGGCTGTCTCCCTGGGGTTCCTGCCCTCCTGGGAGACGCATGGATCTCTAGGACTTGGAACTCCTCCATCTTCCGCACATCTTTGGGAGCAGGTCTGTGGATCCCTCACTCACCATCAGACACTCCTATAGAGAAACCTTACATATACAAGCCCGTGTACGCACATAGGTGCTCACATGGTGCTCTCACAAGGATGGACTTGGGCATTTTTAACACACCACTTGTGTGGTGGCTGTGGTTGGCACTAAATGCAGTATGAATTATTACCGTGTTTTTCTCAGCAAAAAAATGATACTTTTTATATATCCTCATGTCGTTGGTGCAGCGATGGTTAGGTTTTGTTGTTTTTTTGTGTGTCCCCATTTTCTCTCTTTCTGCAGCAGATGCTTGTAAATCATTTGTTGTTGTTTTTTTTGTGAACCCACT
Source organism: Nothobranchius furzeri (assembly GCF_043380555.1). Lineage (NCBI taxonomy): Eukaryota > Metazoa > Chordata > Actinopteri > Cyprinodontiformes > Nothobranchiidae > Nothobranchius > Nothobranchius furzeri. The sequence goes on along the minus strand of NC_091742.1, from coordinate 90,367,676 downwards.
CCCTCACCTCTTCCTTCTCTCTCTCCCCTTCTCTCACCCCGGTTTTACACTGAAAGCATCAGCAGTGCGGAAAAGCAACGGAACGCCACTGTTTCAAATAGGATCCATTATAGTCTGTGGACTGTTTCAAACCTGGAGTGACGCGGTAATTTCCATGCACGTCCCAGAAGCGGCACGCCGCGGCGTCCTGAAGATATGATCGGGTTCTATTTTTGCCACGAGCTGCTCAAGGGACACGTAAATTCCCGCAGTTAACGTAGGGCTAGACAGGAAATCACACACTGTTTCAGTGTAATAGCCCCGGTAATTTTCAGAATAAAACTACTGCTGTCATGGGTTCTGCTGGCTTCTCATCTTGTTTTTGCTCCTCTAAGTTCTTGCAGGTGGGCGTGTCGGAGAGCCACAGCTGGGGCTGATTTACATCAGCATGGCCAGGGGATTTAAGGAGCGGTGTTTCCACTCTTCAGCGCCTGTTGATACTCTCACGTTGGGTAACTTCTAGCCTCATCCTGCCCCATTCAGATTAGTTCTGAACCTGTGTACTTCTACTTGTGCTTATTCAGCCTTCCCTGTTTGCCACAGTATCTGCCCTGGATCTTCGTCTCTGTTCTCACCTGCCTGAAGTGTATTTTACCTCAACGTCACTCGGCTCCCCCTGGCCGCCTGCTCTCCACCGTCTTCCCGCCCTGGATCATCCTCAACCATCAACTACCCGTCTCCACCTGATACCTCTCTGCACAGACCTGATTGCCTCCCCCTTCAGCCCATTATCAGCCCTGCACCCTAAGACCACTCCATTTTCACTATCTAGTCATTTTCTTGGTTCTCAGTTTCCTGTTCTCACCCCGTTTACTCTTCTGTTTTTAGACCCGGAGTTACACCCCGCCTCGTTTGGAACAGCGCCCTTAGTTTCCCTTTTAGTTTCTTTTATGATAAACATTTTTTTGTACTTTCTTACCCATGTCTCCGTGTGTGATTCTTTCATGTGGGTCAGGAAACTTCCACCCACCGTGACAACTGTAGCAATGCAATTGCCTATAAATGAAGCTTACGTGTGTCCCAACAACTTTGTTCCGGAAGTGCAGCGGGTTATTTTCATGGCTTTGTTCCTGGCAGTGGAGAGGACCAGCATCATATATGACATCAAACAGCAATATCAAATGTGCCTTACATGGACAAGCACCATCTTACATTGGTGATCTTCTCAGTCCCTACACCTCCAGCAGGTCCCTGAGGTCCAGTGATCAAAGCCTACTGGTTGTGCAGCACCAGGCTAAAGACCAAAGGTGACAGATCATCTGCTGCTGTGGCCCCCAGACTCTGGAACTCTCTCCCCCTGAGCCTGAGATCAGTGGACTCAGTGGTCTCCTTTAAAAAGCAGCTGAAAGTCACCTGTTCAGGCTTTGGCATAATCTTTTGACTCTTCCTGACTACCTTCTCTTCATGCTGTCATTTCTATTGATTCTGTCTTTCTTGGGATCCCATAATACCTTTTCTTATTATTAGAATATTAATTTTCCCCATTTTTTGATCGCAACATTTTTGAAATAATTTTGTACATTCATTCTTTGTTCTTGTGAAGCACGTTGTGATTTTATCTTTAGACGCGCCATATAAACATTCGTTTCTTATTTCTTCCTAAACAAGGACACACACTTTGTCATTTACTTTTCGCATCTTCACCCTGGATTAGAATGGCCACATGATAGTTTTCTGGCTCTGTGCAGAAACAGCAGGGGTGAAACCAAACTGGTGGGCAGATTAAACCAACTTACACATGCTACTAGCACACAACCAGCACTCTCACTGACCGCAGAGGACTTTACCACAGCAGCAGTAACAAGGAGGCCCGCGAACCACAACCACAGCACACTCGTTATGGCTGCAATGGTGTGGAAAGCTCTCAGTTTGGTTTGGTCACCCTTTTCCTTTCTTCTGTCCCCTGGTCCTGGATTAATCAGAACAAGGAGAACAGAGACGGTGCAATAGGTAATGATTATGATGGCAACCACCAAAAAAAATAGCACGGAGGTGATGACAGAGGCACCAGTTACGTCTATCTGGAAACTTGGCAGTCCGACGCACAGCAGCCAAGCACAGCCAATGCTTATGTTTCTGATGGAAACCCCACGAGAGCTTCTGAATGTCAGGTAGGTGACAGGGTGAACAACAGCCAGGTACCGCTCCACACAGGTCAGGAGGTGGAACAATACCTCTCCAAAGAAGGTCATGGAAGTTGCACAGATTCCCAACACCATTATCACCGTGTTGCCACAATATGAACCGTAAAGGAAGCAGATGGACCCCAGGCCCCAGAACTGCTCGTTTACAGCCAGGTGGTAAGTAAAGATGTCAGAGTGGCTCGTTGTCCTATTGGAGCATTGCCGGCGCCATCGACGATGACCCAGGTAGAGGACGAATAAGGAGAGAGGAAGAACCAGAATTGTTTTCATTATAATAATTCCCACTGTGATTAACGATGTAATTTTTCTGTTTGGGCAGATGTAGCTCTGCTGGTCAGAGGTAGAAGAAGAGTTGGTCAACATGGCGACTTCAAACCTGAAGAAGTAAAACAAGTCAAATTAGAGAAGCTCAACAGAAAAGTGAAGACAGGAAGAGATGGAGACCATCCCAGGGCAGCTGTGGCTACGATGTAGCTCATCACCACCAGCGTGTGAATGTGTGTGTGAATGGGTGAATGACTGGCGTGTTGTAAAGCACCTTGGGGCGTTGTGTAACCCTAGAAAGGTCCACATCAAATACAGGCCACTTCACGTTTCTCCAAGTCAAATTTGACCTATTTCCACTTTTAAGAATCTCCAGCTACCAGAAATTGGTGCAAAAAGCAGGTTTTGTTCAAAAAATTTCTGTTCTCTAATACATGCGAGAGTATATCTGACTCAGTGAAGTATGTTGATTCTAAAAACAAATGTTTTAAATGCTGGAAAAAGACCGACAATTAATTCTAACTTAATTTTAATAATGATTTGGAAGAAAATTAGTCAACAGAAAGAAAACTCCAAGCAAAACCATCCTTAACTGGTTGGCGTTTGATCCCACGTCTCTGCTGCTTGGCTGTAGCGTTCCTGTCTGTGTTAGCGACAACAGTAGAATAAATACACCAGGCGGTTTGTGTGTGTGTGTGTGTGTGTGTGTGTGTGTGTTCATCTTGCTCATAATTTACATGAAGAGTTCACCCTTCTGTACTGTTTGACATAATTCAAATGAGCTGCAGCTTAATGTGGGGGCGACGGTGGCTCAGGAGCAGGGCCCTGCACTGAAGCCCTAGGGTCGGCCCGGCCCGACGGCCTGAGGGCCGGGCTTCGGGCCAGCGACTGTGTAATTACCTCGGACACGGGCCGGGCCGGGCGCCTTTATTTTTAATCGAATTCTTAAAAAAAAACGGAAACACTTACACGCAGCAGCACCTGCCTGCTTCTCACGCACCGGCACCTGTTAAGCTGGGCGGACACTGTGGGACTTTTTCACTCGCAGCACTCAGCTTCAGCTCAAACTGTACGACTTCCTCGCAGGGCAGATCTCACGAGTCATGTGCTCACACTGCACGACCCAGTTCTCGGATGCGACCTGACTGCTCACGCTGTACGTCTGGTAGCAACACGTCGGCCCTAAAAATATGCTAAAAATAGCAGTTTTTACTCAACACGTCAGACTTTTTTGTCTTGTTTTGCCTGTTGTCCTTCGGGAGTGCTGCTGGAGGACACACAGGGATTTATGGGGGTTGGATGAGGAAAACGAAATAAAGAAAGTAAATCTGTGTTTCGTGATCAGTTTAATTTGACATGAACACGACAAACACGCTTTCTGGACAATCTTTGTGAGTAAAAAACGTGTAGAAATAAAAACGAACAACGTGTGTTATTAGGGAAATGGCGGGCGAGCGGTGTTGATGCAGGATTGCGCATGCGCCGTGAGCGGTTCTGATACTTTTTGGGTCGCAGCTGCTCGCAGCGCCGCTTCAACAGTGCGATACCCTCACGAGGGACGAGCAAAATATCAAACACGCCAGAAGTCCGAGCGAGCTCACGACTGCTGACCGGCAGCTGGTCACGTGGTGTTAATCGCCTCTTGTAACCCCCTGTACACTACACGACTCTCAGCACAAAACTCACCCCGATGTCGTGGATTCTCGCACGAGTGGAAAATCGGCTCAAAAAAGTGAAAAAGTCGCACAGTGTACGCCCGGCTTTAAACATTATGACAGGTAAAAAAAAAAAAAAGTCAGGCTCGGGTCAGGCCAGAGAATCCTGAAAAACCTTTTCGGACCGGGTTAGGCTGGGACTCCACCCCCTCGGCCGGGCCGGACAGGGGCTCAGATTTCAGGCCCGTGCAGGGCTCTACACAGGAGTTAAGGGCTCGCCCCGTAATCGGAAGGTTGCAGGTTCCAGACCCACTCAGTCTGTCGTTGTGTCCTTGGGCAAGACACTTAACCCACCTTGCCTGCTGGTGGTGGTCGGAGGGACCGGTGGCGCCTGTGCTCGGCAGCCTCGCCTCTGTCAGTGCGCCCCAGGGCAGCTGTGGCTACATTGTAGCTCATCACTGTCAGTGTGTGAATGTGTGTGTGAATGTGTGAATGACTGTTGTAAAGCGCCTTTAGGGGTTCCAGGACTCTAGAAGGCGCTATATCAAATACAGGCCATTGTTTAATCAAAGGAATGAATGAATGAATGAATGAATGAATGAATGAATGAATGAATGTGACCCTAATACGCAGCAGAAGCAGTTTGCGGTTTCTGATTCACGAGTTTCACGTCGTTCTTCATGACTCCAGCTGTTTTGTGTTCTTTAACGACTCAGCAGAGTCCCGTTCAGAGCTGTTGCTCATCAATCAGCACAACTTACTCCACATGTAAGCATCAACATACACGCTGCTACACAATAACTCGCTAATACATAAGTATCTAACTAATAAGCAAACCAGACCACATCAATAAAACAATTATATTCTTCTTACCCCAAAATTTTGTTTCTTTATTTTTATATTTGTTTTAATTAAATCCTCAAGCCTTTTTAAAAAGGGTAGGGTTAGAATCTGTGATACTCATGTCATGAATAATCTGGAAACACATTAATATTATTGCTGTTGTTGTTATACACACTGATATTTCTCCAACTGTGCTGCTGTTCTAGTGCGTAGTGTTTGGTTTGACCCACGATGGCTGCATACTTACATGATCCAGCCACAACCCAAAGGGACAGTCCAGTCAAGGGGACGGGGTTCTATGGTTGTCTTTCAAATTGTCTCTGCATGCTATTGGGCGACAAACGACGAGACGTACTCAACACTATGGATTTCAGACAACAGCGATGTCCACCATACACTCGGAGAAGACGCAAGTCTAAATAATCAAAAGGTTGATGCTACGAGTTTAAAACGAGCTGCTGCCATCTTAGTCACATTTCTATGAAATAGATCAGTTATTTTTATCATAATAATAAAAAAAGAGAACAGAGTGTACCTGTATTTCTGGCTTGTGGTAAAGTTTTTGTTGCTGTATGCAATAATAATAGGAATACATACCAATAAAAACAAGTTAATCATTAGTCTCTACATAGTTTTAAAATCTATAAGTTGAGATAAAATAAATATTTCCTTATGGAGTAAAATTAGAGCCACTGGAAAAAAGTTGTCTTTTCTTCGATATCTGAAAAATTAGAGTTCTAATCTTAAAGGGACTTTACGGACTTTTGAATTTTTATGCTTGTGATTGCCCCCTCAGGCCAAAAGCGTAATGGCAGCTTCAATAGTAGGCTCGTGCACGAGGCGTGCATGCTGTACGTGCACACTCCTTAACCAAAATAACAGCTGAGACAGTCCCTTGTGTGTGTGTGTGTGTGTGTGTGTGTGTGTGTGTGTGGCCCGGAGGACAGAGGACAAGAGAACACACAGCTAATTAATTAAATAATTTGGTTCTGTACCTTTCTCTTCAGCACAGCCGACAAAGGTTTATGATGGGTCAGTCCTCCTGCATGCTCAGATCATTCCCTTCCCTTGCTTGAAAAATTGTTCCAAAATGAAAGTTGAACCCACATCTTTTTTATCTGTGAATTCAATGCCATTCGGCGAGTCTCAAATAAAACTTTGGGCATCTTACTGTAAAAAAAATACCATTAATGTAAAACAGAAACTCTAAATAAACTATGTTCACATCCAGAATCAAACCCAGGACTTCTGCACAAGAGTCCGACATCTTACTAGGTGAGCTAAAGCACCAGTGACATCTTTTGTATCTGTAACATTTTTATCCTTGATGACAGCTGAAACAACGTTCAATTAACGGCTGAGAGCGAAAATGGCTATTTTGTTGCTGATTTGCAGGAAATATCTAGAAGAAAGTTCTACAGAAAGTAGCTAAGGGTCCTCAGAAATGTAGCTAGCTTTGTCACTAGGCGTTAGCAACAGCGACAAAGTGGCACTGCCTCTCTCTCTGCTGCTAAAGCTACGGATAGCAAACGCTACGGGCGATGCCTGAGCGTGAACGCGCACGAAGCAGCCTGCTCGACCCGAGCATCTCTCTTTTTCTGTGATTTTACAGAAAAACAGGCAATCACAGTAAAAATGCCAGGGCTCATTCTACAGGACCAGGGCATTGCAGGAGAATGTATGAAGAAGACATTTATTATTTCTATACATGTTTTGGCCGTCAAACTTCCATAATGTCCCTTTAAAGAGCAAGTAACGTCTAAATTAACTTTTTTTTGCTGATTAACTGTATAAATGAGTGTCTAATAGTGTTTTAAATGTGTGCATTCTTTATTTTAGCATTTTGGTGCATTTTCTTTAAAAATTAAAAATTCTGTCTAAAAACCACAGTAATGCGCCACCTTCAGCTGAAAACATAGAATTTGAGTCATTTTGAATACATTTTAGCCAATGGCTAAAGAGTAAAGTACTACGTAAACCAGTAGAGTACTACGTAGCAGCTCCGTGCCAAAGTTATAAAAGCAACGAGCGTCTCGGCCACGCCCTGTGGCGAGTGGGAGTTGGATTTGCAAGCGAGTGTAGGAGGTCAGCGGTAGTTCAGCATTAGCGTATAGCATTAGCATATCCTAGTCTTTAGCATATCTTTTAGTGTTATAAATACTTATTTAGTGTTAGCTTGGCTGTTGTATATTATAGTTTAGTTAGTGTTTGGCTGTTAGTGTAATTGGGAAAGTAGTTCGGGTTTAGTGTTCATATCGTCTTAGTATTGGTGAGATGGTGTAATGTAGTATGCTTGCGGTGACTCTGTGGGCATTTTACCCGCGATTCTGCACGTCTCCGTTTGAAGAGGGAGGCTGCCCACCGTGGCTCTTCCGCGATTTAGATGCAGCCCACCGACTCTGCTCCCCCACCACGGCGGGCTCCAGTCTGAGGTGAGTCAGCTAAATAAACGTTTTAACATCTTCTAAAGACAATTCCCTACCTAAATGCAAAGTCTGAGAGACGTGGTTCACTTCCTTTAGCTAGTCAGTCGGCAATTCTGCAACAGTGACTAACTGACGCAGCACTTGTTGACAGCATTACAGCGTGAAATCCAGCTTGTGACCCGGTTCTGTGAGGAATTCTGTTCAGGAGGTCGCATTTCAGGCTCTCCACATCATATGTGACTGACTTTTACGTTATAACAACGATCACACACTAGGAATGTTATAAAGCGCCTATATAGGAGATTCTTTTGTATATTATCTGACTATAAACTCCAACAACAATGTGCTTCTATTTTTTTTTTCAGGCTAAATCTACCCAAGACACTGGCTGTCAGACTGATTTAGCTGCATGAATGTACTTGTCCAGGCTGATGTGAAACCTTCCCTGTAGCAAAGGTGAATTATTTTTAATAATCTTCTATGTAAACATTTTATTATCACCTTCTAGTTTTAATTTGTTTTACAGATTATTTTTACACGTGATTTTATGCTCTTTTAAACATTTATAAATGTGCTGCTTCTTTGTTTTTACATAGCCAGCCAGAATGGAGTTCACAGCCGCAGTGTGTCTGGTGACCCACGGGGACCATGATGAAAATTCATCTTCCAGAAGGTCCCAGAGCGTCCAGACCCCCTGAAAAGACCAAGGTGTGAGGTGTCTGCTGTTGATTCCAGCTTCCACCTCAGTGACAGTGCAAGCTCAGTGAACTGTTCAAGGTAAAAAAAAAATTAAAACATTTCAGAATTTTTAAGATATTAACAATTAAATAAGTATGTGATTACATCATGACGAAGGCTACTGATTCTGCCCGTGACACTTGGTGGTGACGTGTGAGCTGATTCTCCTGGAAAATAACTTTTACATTAAATATTTTGTTTTTGCTATCAAAAGTAAATTAACTAATAACCTGCATTATTGCAGGACATTCAGCAAAATATGGACTACACCATGAGGCAGGCACACATTAATATTCTATAAGAGCACATAAGGTGAGCAACACCACATATTATTGTACACTGTCCTGAATTTGTTTTCTTTCTGCATCTCATTAGCCTGGCTGATCACCTGATAACTCCTGTCATCTGGTTATGACAGCATGAGGATGTCCTCACACACCTGTAACCTATCAGCTCATCTGGCAGAATAGAGAGAGAAGAGACAACACCACATCTCCTGTTCCTGGAAAGCCTTCAGCCTTCCTTCGATGACTGAGAACCTCCATCAGCTCTGTCTCCTGTCTGCCTACAATTATTATAATAAATATTGTGTTTGACAAGTTTTTTGTGCTGCCAAATATCTCATTTAGATTCCAGTTTTGATATTTTAATGGATATTTATAAATTACATTGAATATCACATTTTTGTTGCATGTTTAACTAGCTATTGTGATTAATTAAACTAGCACCTCACTGTTAAAAGCTCGTTCTAATTTCAAGCATGTTTAAGTATTTATGGACATGAACAAAAACAGGACATATATAAATTGAGATTTATTTAATTAATATAACAAATAAGGGGGAAAGAGTCATTGAAAGGCACATTCTTCTGGAAGTTCCTGATCCTGAGGACACCAGCAGAGACCAGCTGCAGACACCAGAGGACCTAGAACCGAGAGAGCAGCTGTTATTAGTAAATAAATAAAGAAATCAGGGCAGTTTTAGTGGGCTGAACACATTACAGAATAATTTTCTCATGGGGTATTTTCATAACTTTATATGCAGCAGACTGTACCTTGAGCCCAGGGCTACCGGAGAGCTATCCAGCATGTTTCAGTGGATTTTCCTGCTTTAACAGGTTAGATTAGCTGTTAAGCAGCTCAGCTATTTGTTGCTGATTAAAACCAGGTGTGCTGAAGCAGATAAACCTCTAAAACATGCTGAATACTAGCTTTTTGGGGCCGTGGAGACAAACCCTGCAGCTAATCCAATGCTATGGCTAACGGCTACTTACCTTTCAGAGGTGATTCTGTTGGGTCGGTTCTGGGAGTTTCAGGCAACTCACAAGCTCAAAACAATAAGACTCAGGTCCGCTTGTCTCCTCCAAATAGACTTGGTCCCTTTCTTCTCGAGTGTCTGTAAGGAGGGGGAGAAACGTCCTCCACTTCTATCAACTGCTCAGAGTGAAGGGAGCTATTTTCGTCTAGTTAGCCATCGTCTTCGTCACTGCCGCTGCTCCGCCCTCTCGGTCCTCCAGGCAACGCCTACTAATGTTGCATTTTTTAAAATTGATACGTGGGTGGAGAAGGACTCCGAGGCTCAATTGACCCGCTCTTTAAATCAGATATTTTCAGTGGCTCTAATAGTCTTCCATGAGCTAATTTACATGCTGAATAAATCAGATTGACAGAGTGATGATTGCTGTTCTCCACCTGCACTGAGCCGTCTAACACACACACCACCAGAGTCAGTCAGCTGGAAGGTCCAGGAGAAGAAGTTAACGCAGGAACCAAGCTCTGCTGTGGTGAGCCCATTATTATCCATTCATTAATATCACACACTCTGATGTTTATAGCTGTGGATGTTTAGCAGTTTGGGTCTCCACGTGGTTCCCCTAACTACAAAACAATCTACAGCGGTTCATGTTTCTGATGAAGGCCCTGCTGCTGATGCTCCATTTGGATGCTCTAAGGCCACGGGTGGTTTGATGAGCTTTGGCGATTAGTCCTCTCATGTGATCGTGAACTGAATCACAGCCTGTTGCAGTAAATTTCACATCGGAATAAATGCTTTAAGCACTAATAAGGTTTTATGTATACAGTGAGATGTGAAAGTTTGTTCATCTTCATGATGTTCCTGTATAAATCGTTGGTTGTTATGGTATATTAGGGGTTTTGATCGGGGGGGTTGAAGCTGTGTCTGCAGCTCACCGCTCCCCAGAAGATGGGTCGAGTGTGGAGAACAAACCCGTGTGACAACTGATGTCACTTTGACTTAGGAATTCAAATTCTTCTATAGACAAGATTCTAGTGGAACAGGTGAGAAAGCCCCGCCCCCTCTGGAGCTCAGTAGGGCAGGTAGACTTTAAAGGTTGAAGAATTTGGACTTTTATGTTGTTCACCTTTCCCTCTCACCGTCTCACAGGTTTCCTCTCAGAGACGATGTCTGAGGGACGTCCACCATCCACCAATGACTCCTTTCCTCTTCAGCCTGATTTTTTCAGCCTGTTTCTGTCTGAGGGCTTTTGCTTCTGCTCTGCCACTAGCGTGCACATTTTTACCGTCTATGCCGTCACCAATTTCATCCTCCAGCTCCCTCTCTCTACCTATGTCCTCTGCATGGGTCACCAACGCTGGAAGCAGCAACGTTCCTCAGCAGGAATGAGCCACTCTGACTTCTACACCTACAACATGGCCGTAATGGAGCTGATTGGAGTTTTGGGATTCATTGTTTCAGCCATCAACATCGTGGTCCACCTTCCTGGGCTGATGTTTGGGAGCGTTCTCATCAGCGCTTTTCCCTGGACGGCCCAGATGAGCCTACCTGTTCTGATCTGCGTGGAGCGCTACCAGGCTGTTGTCCATCCCATCACCTACATGAGACTGAGGCGGGCGGGCAGGCTCCTGATCAGGAATGTCAGCGTCATGCTCGTTTGGCTGCTGTGCTTCGCAGGACTGGGAATGATGATCCTGGTCATGAAGCACTCCGAGGGCAACATCATCGTGGCCTGTTTCATGGTTCTGGGCTTGATCACCGTTATCTTCTGCAGCCTTTCTGTGCTCTGTATTCTGATTCGTCCACGACCAGGGGAGGTGGGCGGGGTTGGAACTCGGGCTGACCAATCAAAGAGGAGGGCTTTTAGGACCATGGTGATCATATTGGGGGTGTTGTTGTTTAAATTTGTAGGGAATTTAGTTTGCTTCATGTTGGGCTGCGCTCCGTGGCTACTCACCAGCGCTCGCTGTTTGGTGATTTCCGCTCAGCTGTGGGTCAACGTGCCGTGCTCACTGGTGTTACCGCTGCTGTTCCTGCACAGAAAAGGGAAAATACCAGGATGTAGACACATCCCAGAATCAGGCTAAAGAGAACGAGCCTCGTCCAGGTGTCTAAGGCTGGATTGCACCAACAAGGTTTATTTTGATCTAAGACACCAATCAGAGATTAGTAAAACAAGGGTTGAAGTTAAGCAGAGCTGTTTTGCACCACTCATGATTAATCTCAGTTAATAATTTTAAACTGTGCTTAAACTGATACAAATCAATGGGAGTGGATATAAAAATGAGAGTTTACAAATTAGTCAGATTACATAATTATTATACGTCTGGAAATGTAATGTTACACTGAAACACTTAAAAACCTCTCTGCTCACCTGGAGACACTCGAAGAGTGACTTTATTTAGCTAGTTCTACTTTCTCCACTCCTGGTGTGTTTTCTCCCCATCTCAGAAGACCCAAATAAGTCACGTTAGCTAAGCTAACAGCTAACTTAGCTCTGCTGCCGAGCTAAGCTAGCTTCACACACTAGTTCAGCTAAAGGGTCATTTTCAAAAGGGGCAGGTTTCTAATTATCTGTGTTAGCAAAGGAAATAAACGAGGGACAGACCGTGTGTTATACAAATCCGAGGTTCGGAAACAAACTTGTGCCGCTGCCTTTTTTGCCAAACTCAAGCCAAGCCGAGGTGTGTTTAACCCAGTGTTAATCGGGCCACTGATGTAGCTTACTGGTTTTGTAGGCTGGTCAGAACATCATGTATATTTAAGAGAAATATAAGTGTTGTATATCGGTCAAAATTTCATCTCAGCCCAGCAGTAGGAACAATGGCCAGTCCGGCGGCAACTGTTGATAGCTAATTGATTTTAATTTTAAACGTTAGCCTAATGATGTACCGGTATGAAATTTTTGAGCCGATACCAATATCTGATATTAATATCACTTTTATATATACTGACATTAGCTAATGCTTCTAAAATCAGCAGATTGTATAGAATGAAAAAAATTTTAAAGCTTAAATTATGTTATTATGTGCACACACACACACACACACACACACACACACTCTTCTGAGAAGATTACAATCAATGTCACATACCAAACAAATACACATCACCCCCATCAACCTCTGAAACAGATAAATGGAAACAAGATGGAAAACTATCGGTTATCAAACATGGCCCAGTTTTATTTATCGGACTGATACCAATGTTAAAAAATGACTGGCATTGGCCGATACTGATATTGATGCTGATACATTGTACATCCCTACTTTAAACCTTACTGGTGAAATCCAGCCTACAGTTTGTGTGGTAGTATTCTAGCATCAGTAACACAAGAGAATGAAAACACTTGCATTTATTATATTTTATTTTATCTAGATTTTGAGGATGTAGTTGATATACTGTGCAGAAAGCATTTATTTCCAGTTGTTTATGTAGGAAGAGCAGCAAATGTTTCAGAGTGTCTTCTCAGAAGTCTGAGTTTTTACTTAATTAAAAAAATACAAATCACAGACCACAGAAATTTTCCCATATCTTTATCATATACATTTCCAGAAAATCAGTAAACACTTGGAATATTAAATTGTTATTTAAAGTCACAAAAATGTAAGTAAAACAAAACAAGAGGTAAAGCAGTGAAGTGGTAGAGACTATACTTTAGAACTGTAAGTATTTACTGTAACTTGCATTATTAAAAATAAATACATTTCTAAAAGGAACTTAAGCATTTCATTTATTTAAATCAAACTTTACTTTCCTGTGAAAGCAACCTTGTCCTCAACACCCCCCTCCCCGAATGTGTGGGCTATTCTCTGGACACTTGTGTTCTTTTGGGGGGAAAGTAATGTAAATACAGTTATGCCAATAAGTTTACACACCCCAGTTCCTAATACAGTGTATTGCCCCCTTTATGATTAATGACAGCTTGGAGTCTTTTGTGGAGAAGGTTCTGTACATAATCTAATGGTAAAGCAGTCCATTCTTCTTGGCAAAAATCCTCCAGTTCCTGTAAATTCATGGGCTGCCTGTTATGAACAGTGTGTTTGAGTTCTCCCCACAATGGTTCTATGCTATTGAGGTCAGGCGACTGAGATGGCCATCTAGAACCTTCAGTTTATTCTGCTGAAGCTAGTTTTAGGTCAACTTGGCCTTGTGTTTTGGACCATTGTCTTGTTGAAATATCCAAGTGCGACCGATGCGCAGCTCTTGGGCTGATGAGCGAAGATTCTCCTCCAGTATTTTTTGATGAGCTGCTGCATTCATCCTGCCATCAGTGGCTGTGGTTTTGGTGCTCTTGGACTTGACTGCAGCAATTGACACCGTAGACCACAATATCCTGATTGGTCGACTGGAGCACTGGGTTGGAATATCAGGCTTAGCACTCCAGTGGATAAAATCTTACCTGTCAGGGAGGAATTTTTGTGTAAGACTGGGGGACTGTTCATCTGATACTGCTGATTTGCAGTGTGGAGTGCCTCAGGGATCAGTCCTGGCACCTCCTCATTTCCCTCTATCTGCTGCCGCTGTGTGACTTGTTTCGTCGGCACAACGTCAGGTTTCACCTGTATGCGGATGACTGCCAAATCTATTTACCTGTATCAGGCAATAACTCAAGTTCTTTTAAACCACTCTTGGACTGCTTGGAGGAGGTCAAGTTATGGATAGCTCAAAATTGATTGTTCTTCAACCAAAATAAAACTGAGACTATCCTGTGCTGCCCGAAATACAAACATAGATGTGCCCAAGGGATTGTCTCTCCTTCATTAGCGCCTTTTGAGAAGGCTGTAGTCACCAACCTGGGGGTGAAGTTGGATGTTGAGCTCACACTGGACACCCAGGTCAATGGAACAATCAGATCCTGCAATTTCCATCTCAGGAGAATAGCTAGGATTAAGCCGCTGCGATCACGTAAACATCTGGAAACTGTCATCCACGCCTTCATTACCACCAGACTGGACTACTGTAACTCGCTTTATGCAGGCATCAAGCAGGCCTCCATAGCGAAACAACAAAAGGTCCAAAATGCGGCAGCCAGGTTACTGACTGGTACCAGGAGATCGGAACACATCACGCCTGTCTTGGCATCCCTGCACTGGCTTCCAGTCTCTTTTAGAATTTTGTTTAAAGTTCTGGTGTTTGTTTTTAAACGTCTAAATGAGTTGGCTCCACGTTATCTGGCGGATCTGATCCATCCTTATGTTCCCGCAAGGATTCTTCGGTAAGCACAACAAGAAATGCTAGTCGTTCCCAAACACAGACTGAAATCTCGAGGGGGTCGTGCTTTCTCGGTGCTGGGGCCGAAGCTCTGGAATGAGCTACCTGCATGGGTTAAACAGGCCACCACGCTCGGCAAGTTTAACCCCCAAATTCCACTACCTCCGCTCCGCTCCGGTCCGCCCCCGCCTTCCGCAGCCGCTCGCTTCCAAACTCAATTTTTCTTGGTACCCGCTCTACAACGGCTCCGCTCCGGTGCGGAGACCTGAGGGGGGCAAACAAGCATGCGCGGGATTTTCGAGATCTTGCGACACAGTCCGAGCAATAAACGCGGAAGTTAGATCCAAACACCCGTTGTGTGGGAGAAGCATCGGCATGAACTGTTTAATCTGCCCATCATTTGTGTTGAGAGATCAGCAGAGTTTGGATCAACAAAGTGTGACTACTTTGATAGTGGAAACTGTATTTATGGCTTACTTTTGTGCATTTAAACTTCAGCCGCCATTGATAGTTGTTAAAAGTTGTTAAACCTGTGCATATGAAACAAAAAACGCCTTTTGTTTATCGATTTATTGTGAAAAACGGAAGTTGTGCTTGCTCCTTTTCCTGTTGGGCAGTTGTGATTTCTGTCCATTTACTGCGGAGGTGCTCCGGCGAAAATAGGATCGATTCTATTTTTGCCGGACGCCGGAACAGAGGGCGGCGCACGGCGCCGCACTGCCGGAGCACAACCGCAGTAGTGGAATTGCTCTGATTGACTACAACGGGACCGATTTTGCTCCGGCGTTCGTGTCGGAGCAGAGCGGAGCGGAGGTAGTGGAATTTGGGGGTTAGAGCCAGCTGAAAACACACTAATTCTTTAGCTTTTATTCAGGAAGAGCCTCGTTAACTGATGGCTTTGCACTTTTTGCTGCCCCGCCTAGATTTTATCTGCATATTTTTTGTTAGTTTTTAAATGGTTTTATGTTTTTATTTTTTTAATTTTTTAATTTTTTATTATTTTTTTTATGTTTATTTCTACTGTGCAGTGCTTTGTTTGGTCCTTGGGGCCATGTGAAGGCACTATATAAATAAAGTTTTAGTTAGTTAGTTTTGACCGGGTTTCCAGTGCCTTTGTAACTCCCACATCCCCAAAACATTAGCGAACCACCTCCATGTTTCTCAGTGTGAATGGTGCATGTTTCATCATAGGCCTTGTTGACTCCTCTCCAAACGTAACGTTTATGGCCAAAGAGTTCAATCTTGGTCTCATCACTCTGTAACAGAATGAAATGACCGTTTCCCCTCTCCTCTGCACAGAACTAGTCTGCATGAGATATGGCCTCAAGGTCTCATGCATTCGCTTCTAACTTGCTTCTTTTCAGCTCAACAGAAGAATGAAGAATGGACTCTTTTCTTTTAATTAAAGAACTCTATTTTAATAAAGCTAATCAAGCAAAGTGTTAGTCAATAAATAAGATGTCACCGATCTGTGAAATAAAAATATTACTTCATTATACTCCTACAGAATATAAGGTACTATAACGTTAAATGTCCCAACAGGACTGATCTCACGTAGTGTTAAAAGACATGACACATTACTTTCAGTGATCCAATCAGAATCTGCCAGATCTGACGGAGGCATGGTTTAGATGGTGTTTGGTAAGTCTTTCAGCTTTTCATTCGACCATAAACCAAAACATCCGAAGTATAAAACTATGCCCACGTCATCTTTAATGCCAGTTCACAGCGTTCTAGAGAAGTTGTCGGAGTGGCCAATCCGTAACTTTCCTCTTCAGCCAAAAGAACCAACAACAAGCTGGATAAAATATGTTGCTGTTCCAACTGCTGCAACGGTTCCTTTCAGAATAAAAGCTGAACCATCATGACCCAAGCGGGTCTCACCAGACGCCAACAAATTGTCGTGACCCGGAAGTATCTCAAGACGGGTGGTCGGTTGCCGTGGCTACTTCTACGGGCTCCGGCTCCATAAGGTCAAGCTGGACCTTTACACCTCCTGATCTAATGGGGACTTCCGCTCAGGGTATGTAGACTGACAAATGGCGTTGAATGTGTTTATGAATCTCCGAATTAAAGCTTAATGCGAAGACATCACCTTCATTTCCCATCAGAACTAATCACTTCTTCGGATTTGCTGGTTCTGAGTAACATTACACCTCACCCCATTCACCATCTCATCCACCTTAGTTCTACCATACATTTAGTGTTTAAAGTCAGTCTAGTTTAATTTGTTAGTAATAAAATTTTTAACTTTTAAACTCGACTCTCTCTTCTGTTGTCTCTGAGTGAATACAAAGCTGTTATCTAATCCCTGCAATAAAAAGTTCCAATCTTCTGGTTTAAAATAACCTCACAGATCCATAAGGTTGACTTCATATTTACTATGGAATCCTACGCCTTATGGCTTATTAAATAACATGTAATTTAAATCATTACAACTCTGATTTTGTTCCAGAGATGTTGAGGCTTGTCTCTATGCTGTCTGGCATATTGTAAGCAAGAAGCTTTGTGGCATCGCAGCCCTTTTTTTCTTCACGTGCATCCTTATTGTGCTTCTTCAAACAGCCACGCCTCTTTCTTTGAGGCAGTCCTGAATTTCAGCTGAAGTCATTTGAGGGTTTTTCTGTGCATCATGAAACATTTTTCTGCTAGTTGCAGCAGAAATTTGTTGGTCTACCTGTCCATGGTTTGTTTTAACAGAACCCGTCGTTTTCCACTTTATCAGAGTTCTAATACTGCTGACTGGCATTATCAGTAACTTGGATTTTTTTTTTATATCCCTTTCCTGTTTTATAAAGTTCAATCAACTTTTCTCATAGATCCTGTGACAATTCTTTGACTATCCCCATGACTCAGAAACAGAAACCGTCAATGCAGCTCTGGATGAAAGATGCAAGGTCCAAACATGCACACCTTTTATAATCACACACTGATTGCAAGGAAACGGATCACAGGTGAGGATGGTTAGCCAAACCCATTTGTGTCAAGTTCTGTGCATGTTTCAGGGCAAAATCACCAGGGTGTGTAAACTGTAAATGAACATTAACTAGAGTAAAACACAGAGCAAACCATTAAATTTATACATAAAATAAGAGAATCAGGAGGATTCAGCAACGCCAAAGAAAAGCTGGTAAAGTCAGCTGGATTGAATATTTGTTCAAATCCATTCCTGATTTTCATTCTCTGGTATTAAACCCACACGATATCCTACCAGCTCTGTGTAGAAACCACAGCGGTAAAACCAGACAGGCGGGCAGATCGAAGCAGCCAACAGCCGCAGTGAGAGCACAAGCAGCACTTTCATCCAGCAGAGACGAGCATTCCAGAGCAGTGGCAACAAGCAGGCCAATAAACCACAGCCACAGCATGCTGGAGATGGCTGTGATGGTGTGGAAGGCTCTCCTCTTTGACTGGTCCTTTACCCGGTCTCCTTCTCTGGGTCCTGAATGGACCAGAACCCAGAGAGCTGAGAAACTTCAGACAGACATGACCATGATGGAGACGACTAAACAGCACATGGCTGCAATGGTTGAATGTTCCACTTTTACACATCCTTACAGGCCCATCAGTGCAAAGCACAGCAGCCAAACACCCCCGATGCAGATGTTACTGATCTGGGCCCAGTATCGACCCCTGAGGAACGCCCAGAGATAGAGGTAGAGAAGTAGATTGGTAACCCTCTGTTACCAGCTATGATCCTCCTCATGCTAGTGACCTGATATGCTCCTCCACCTTATTCTAGGTACCAAATATGCTCCTCCTCCTCGTACGTCTGACAGGTACATTATTAAGATGTCACAGATTAAATATTCTTTTAGACATTGACATGGTTTGGGGAATGCATTTAACCCAAGACATGCAGAATCACACATTCACAGATCTTTTGGTAAAAAATAATCTTTATTTTAAAATGGGAACTGAAGGTGCACTGGAAAAGCCCATTGATCGAGAACGAGAGCGCAGCATCTGAGGAGGGGAGAGCAGATACAGGTGAGTCCAGGGAGGCAAGTCTAAATTGTTGGATGCAGAGTAGGGATGAGCGAGTACACCACTATCTGTATCTGTATCTGTTCAACCAACTAAATTATCTGTATCTGTATCTGTACTCGGAATGGGCGTGGTTTAACCGGAAGTGGGTGTGGTTTACATCAATGTATTATTTTAAGTCTGAAATTGATATGGAATGATCAGAAGTTGATATGTGTGTGGTTTATTTGAAAACTATTTACAGAGCAGCCTCAGAATTGAGATTAAATATATTTGATCACAATAGTACAGAAACTATTACAGAACAAGTGTTTCAATAAAATCAGAACATTAATATTTAAGTGCATGGATTAATACATCTGAACTCATGCAGTAGGAACTAGGAAATATGAAATGCTAGAACCAGACACAACTTTATGTATATTTTTTTATTTTATTTTGATTAAACTGATTTTTTTCTTAATGTTCTTGGCATTTTGCCCCACACAAAGTTATACAAAACAATGTTGATTAAGGTGTGTGTGTCTGAGAGAGATAGAGAGGGTGAGAGGGAGAGAGATGGAGTTAAAAAAATTAAAAACCCGACCGGAGCGGAGGTAGTGAGTGACTGATGCAGCACGTCGGCTCAGTTTTGTCAAATTCACCATGTAAGTTACGAAAAAAGTAACTTTAAATATTCAACCGAAAAAGAGGCGAGCTGAAGAAAACCTAGGGAAAACTGAAGAAACGTGAGCAACAGTGAAGCAATCACAGCGAGATCCGTTACTGGCTGTGTGTGTGCGTGGATGAGCCGGACGGACTGCGCTCCCGGCCGGCTAGAGAGTTATGTGTGTAGGGAGGGGTGGGCACTCTATGTGACTGGCCAATCACAGAGCGTGAAGACAGTCAGTTACCCAATGAGTATTTTCCTTCAGCACGATTACAGATATTTACGAGGTTTCTCGTTTCATGCTCGTATTAATCAAAAATGCTTTATCCGTACCGGATACTCGTCTGAAACGAGTATCCGGCTCATCCCTAGTGCAGAGCATAGACTTACTGGGAGTTGGGAAGCGTAGGAATGAGGGAGGGTAGGTTGGGTGCTGGGGTGAATCCAAGAGGGGGGGTGGTGTCCAGGAGAGGGAGCGAGAGGAGAGCGGGAGTGCGGGCCGGCCGGGAGGAATGGAGAACGGTGAGAGCTGCGTCCAGAAGTCCTATGGGGCACAGGTGAGTCATCCTGAGGAGTCGCAGAAAACCAGAGACGTAATCCAGAGGAGTCACAGAAGTCCAGAAAAGTAATCCTGAGGAGTCGCAGAAATCCAAAGGCGATCCAAAACCTGGTAACGGGTAAGCACAGGGGGAAAAAAAATCCCAAAAGTTCACAAAAAGTCCTTGAAACACTAGAGCACAAAATCCAAGAGTCACAAGAGGGCAGGAAACTACCAAGCTGTAGTAATCATCCGGCGTCGAGGAGTGTTCTCCATCCTCCTTTTGTAGCCGGACCCGCTGATTGCAAATCAGCTGCAGCTGGAGCCTCCCTCTCCTGAAACGCACAGCTCAAAGATGGGAAAATGAGAGGAGTACTCACCCCGGCATATGACAGAGGTTTACTAGGTAAGTAGGATTGTCATGTTGCCCCAGTGTTGGTCAATTGGTAAAGAAATAGCATACTTTCAGAATAATCTTGGTAGAAAACTTTTGTGTAAAACTGTAGCCTTTTCTCCAGATCAGGTTCTGAAACTGGTCACAGACATTTTTGTTGAAAGCATTTATTATTCATTACTGATCACAGGTTGATATCTTAGTACCATACAGCCAAATGTACTGAAACTGTTTAAAAGTTAAAACCTCATTCTGATTGGGTTCTGCGTTTACTAGGGATGTGTATTTTTGAAATTCTGGTGATACGATACATATCACGATACAGGGGAGACGATACGATATATCACGATGTATTGCGATACATTCAGTCAGATGTTACAAGCAATTTTTTTTACTGAATTTATTGTAAGATTTTTCAATAAACAGTCCAAACTGATACGTAACATGTTTAACATGAGGTATCTGAACCATGATGGAGGGATTTACATTTCAGTGGTGGAAACAAAACCCGCTGCACACTGCTGCCAACTAGCGGGTGGCGATTGAATTGCGCAAAACGAAAAGAAAATACACAAATGTTTGCATGTAAATTCTTTCAGGAATTAGATACACGGCTTTTGAATATCGATGTAATAATCGCAGGAAAAATATCACGGTATATTGCCATATCGATATTTCCGATATACAGCTTTTGAATATCGATATAATATTGCTGGGAAAAATATCACGATATATTGCCATATCGATATTTTCTCACATCCCTAGCGTTTACAGCCCGGTAGTTTTCCTGCTCGGTGAAGAAACAGCAGCGGTAACACCAGACTTCCTGGCAGTGTTAGAAATGCTATAGATCCATTCAACATACACCCTAATGGCAAACTTGGATCTGACATGAGAATGGCAAGAAGAATCCCCACAAACCTCAACCAAAGGGCCCCCATTATAACTGTGATGGTGTAAAAGGCCCTTTGCTTTGGTTGGTCAACACTTGACTTGTTTCTGCCCTCTTTCCCAGGACCTGGTTGAATCAGAGCTCTGAGAACAGAAACAGTGCAGAAGGAGGCAACACCTAACAGAAAAACCAGTGCACTGGATTGTATGGTGGCCGTGTACGCCCTGGCCACTTTACTTAGGAGCACACCTGCAAAGCAGATCAGCCAGACAACTGTAATGCACATGTTCCTGATTCGGACTCCGCCCGAATGCCTCAAACTCAGATAAGAGATGGGATGAACCACAGCCAGGTAACGATCCACACAAGTGAGCACATGAAGCAGCGACTGTCCAAAGGAAGAGAAGTAGAAGCTACCCTCTGCCACCATATACATACTCAGAAAACGGGTGTACGTGGCATAGCAGTAAAGACCAGACCCCAGGGTGCTGATCAGCTCCAGGACAATCACGTTGTAGGTGAATACGTCCGAGTGGCTTGAGGAGGTCATCGTGGAACCAGAAGGTTGTTTCCTCCATCGCTTCCAGCCGATGTAGAGAACGAGGAGGAAGAGAGGAGTGAGGAGCATGTTGGTTAAACAGAAAGCTGTGAAAATTAACAATCCTCCTCTGGGTTCTAAACAGTAATAGGGTCTGGTGAAGGAGTCATTAGAGGACATCTTTATGTTTCTGATGAAAAGATGATAAATCACCTCAAAGGTCTAGAAAACAAAAAGAAAAAAGAATTACATGATGATGATACTTTTGCATCACTCCTGTCTTCAGTAAGCTTCACTGGCTACAAAACAGAAACAAAACACCTTAAAGCTATGAAAGTCTAAATCATTGTCAGATATGTTGTTTAAATTAAAATGTAACTAAAAAGCTGTAAACGTCTCTCACCTGCTCAGCAGTGTGTGATAATAACCCACAGCCCCGCGATCAGCTGCTAACCAACATTTACTCGACTCTCCGCCATTCTGGCCTAATAAATGTGTTTAATTTAGCTCGCTCAATTGACAGACATGACTCTAATGTTTTAGTATTATGCACACATGATTGAGTGCAGTTTTAAACTCTACCCAAGATGCAAATCTTATCTTTGCATTTGTCAGGATGTTCGTGATTTCAGAGCCAGCAGTGGATCTGGGAAAATTTAGACAGTGATTATGTGGCGAATAAATAAATACTTATCCCAACAGAAGTGATCTGAATTTGAATAGCAGCAGATTTAGATCACAACAGCTCATTTGAATAAATTCAAACATGGAATTAATCATAGGCAGGACCCCTTTCCCCATGAATCTCTATTAATCCTATTGGGAAGAAATGTTTTCTGCAATAATAACAATGAACATATAAAGATCCACCCATCCAGTACCATCCGAGGTTGGGTCACGGGGGCAGCAGCCTAAAGCCTAATCCACACGTAGCCGGGGATCTGCCAAAACGTAGATATTTTTCTATGTTTTGGCCTGTCATCCACACGAAAACGGAGTTTTTTCACACGAAAATGGATCTTTTTAAAAACTCCGGCCAAAGTGAAGATCTGCGTTTTCTCCGTTTTGGGTGTCTGCGTGTGGACAGACAAAACCGGAGTTTTAAGGTCCGCAACGTCACTTTCCGTGACAAAAAAATGCTGACATCACGTGTGCGACCTGTGTTTACACTAGCCGACAGCATGGATGCCCTCAGAGCTGCGCTCGCTTTATCAATTGTCCAAGCGCTTTTTGCTTGTTTGTTTTTGCAAGCGGAATTACTGCTCCTTGCGGAAGACCACAGACGAAGGACGAGGTTAAGAACGGGGGAAGTACTGCTGCCTACAGGTCTGGCATGTCCTTAACAACGTACGTGTGGACAGAGTTTTTTTTTAAACGAGGTGGTGTGGATGCAAGTTTTTGGAGGGGTGGATATTTGTTTTTTAAAAACCCGGCTACGTGTGGACTAGGCCTAAGAAGAAATGTTCAAACTTCCCTCTCCGCAGCCACTTGGGCCAGCTCCTCCAGGGGAATCCTAAGGCATTCCCTGGCCAGCTGAGATGCATAGTCCCTCCAGCGTGTCCTGGGTCTTCTAAAGGGTCTCCTCCGGTTGGACGAGCCCAGAAAACCAACTGGCTCCTCTTGACATGGAGGAGCAGCAGATCTAGTTCAAGCAACTCCCGGATGGCCGAGCTTCTCACCTTATCTCTAAGGGAGAGCCCAACCATCCTGCAGAGAAAACTAATTTCGGCTGATTGTACCCGCAATCTCGTTCTTTTGGTCACGACCCAAAGCTTGAGACCATAGGTGAGGGTAGGAACATAGAACGACTGGTAAACTGAGAGCTTTGCCTTCCGGCTCAGCTCTAATGTCACCACAGTAGACCACTACAACACCCGCATCACTGCAGATGCAGCACCAATCCGCCTTTTGATCTTGTGCTCCATCTTTCCCTCACTTGCGACCAAGACCCCAAGATACCTAAACTTTTCCACTTGAGGCAGGACCTCGTCCCTGACCTGGAGAAGGCATTCTACCCTTTTCCGACTCAAGACCAAGGTCTCAGATTTAGAGGAGCTAATTCTCATCCCAGCTGCTTCACACTCGGCTGTGAACTGTTCCAGTGAAAGTTGGAGATCAGGTTCTTATGAAGCCAACAGGCCTACAACATCTGCAAAAAGCAGAGACCCGATTCTCAGTTCACTAAAACGAATACCCTCAACACCTTGGCTGCGTCTAGAAATCTCATCCATAAAAGTTAGGAGCATCATCTGTGACAAAGCAGCCTTGGCGGAGTCCAACTCTTACCGGAAACAAGCCTGATTTACTGCCTGCAATGCGGACCAAGCTTTGACACCGGTCATACAGGGACCCAACAGCCTGAATCAGAGGGTCTGGTACCCCATACTTCCGGAGTGCCCCCCACAGGGCCTCCCAAAGGACGTGGTCGAATGCTTTCTCCAAATCCACAACCCCTCCAAGGGTATAGAGCTGGTCCAGTGGTCCACAGCCAGGACGAATACTACATTGTTCATCCTGAATCTGAGGTTTGATTATCTGATGGACCCTCTTCTCCAGAATCCCCGAATAGACGTTACCAGCAAGGCTCAGGAGTGTGAGGCCCCATAGTTGGAACACACTCTGTGGTCCCTCTTGTTAAATAGGAGGACCACCACCCTGATCTGCAAATCCAGAGGAACTGTCCTCGATGTCCACTTGATATTGCAGAGCCGCATCAACCAACACAGCCCAACTACATCCAAAGCCCTGAGGAGCTCTGTGCGGATCTCACCCCCCCCCCCCACCCCCAGGGCCTTGCCACTTAGGAGCTTTTTGACCATATCAGTGACCTCAGCACCAGAGATTGGAGAGTCCAACGTAAAGTCCCCAGACACTTCCTCACTGGAAGACGTACCAGTGGAATTGAGGAGGTCTTTGAAGCACTCCCTCCACAGATTCACAACGTCCCGAGTCGAGGTCAGCAGCACACCGCCCCAACTGTAAAGAGTGTTGGTCGTGCAATGCTTTAATCTCCGGAGGTATCAGATGGTGGACCAGAATTTCCTCAAAGCCATACGGAAGATGTGGTTTTTATTGGTATCTATTGTTCACAACACCTACTGCACAGTCCTACTGAGAACACATCTTCTATACCAGGGTTCAACACCATGGTGCCCATAAGCACAGACATACGTAGATGCCCTGTGGAATGGCACTGCCTATTTGAGCTGCCTAAGTGGACTACCGTCATCTTGGACAGGTCGAAATTCACCCCCATTCATTTTTACTGAGGGTATTTACCTCAATAAAAAAACACATTTTCTTATGCATTTTATTATTATGGGTCTGTAGAGGTCCAGTCACGGCACTGCCCATCACAGTGGGTTGGATGTTACTGATACAAAAGGCTTTGGCATTAACTTTGAACATTCATTAAGTGGTTATTTTACTGACCAACAGTTTAATGCAACTATTAAATATGAGCATGGCTTATCTATCATTCATTTTAATAGCAGAAGTCTTTATGCTCATTTTCAGAATATTAAAGATTATATTGATAATTTTGTGAGGCCGTTTAACATCATTGCAATATCAGAAACATGGATAGATTCAGAGCACGGTGAGGATTTTTTCTTGCAAGGTTACAATTTCCATTGTATCAATAGGAATGGAAAGGGTGGAGGGGTTGCGTTTTTCATTGATCAATCCCTTTCATATAAATTTACTGAAAACTTGTCTATGGTTATTGATGAAGTTATGGAATGTATATCCATTGAAGTGAGTATTAAGCAAACAAAAAACATAGTGATTAATTGTGTATACAGGAAACCAGGAAGTGACATTGACACATTTATTGTTACAATGGAAAGTATTTTAATGTTAAACAAAAGTAAGATAACATATGTGTGTGGAGACTTTAATATAGATCTACTGAAAGCTACAGCACATAAGAAAACTGATGAATTTCTTGAGTTAATGTACAGTATGAGCATGGTTCCCCTCATTGCGAAACCAAGTAGAATAACTGCTGATAGTGCCACTCTTATTGATAATATATTTACTAATAATGTAGAAAGTATTATACATAGTGGACTATTGATAACAGACCTAACAGATCATCTCCCTGTATTTGCTATCCACGACTGCCATCCAAAGAAAGTAAAACCAGCTAAAACTTTAATGTATAAAAGGAGAAGAAAGGAAGAAGATTTACAAAATTTAAAAACGGAACTACGTAGTGTTAACTGGAGTAATATATATAGTGAACATGATGTGAATATTGCGTATAACTTATTTCTGGATATTTACAAAAGTATATATGATAAGCATTGTCCGATGATAAGACATAGTTGTAGAAATCGATATTCAGAGAAGCCGTGGATGACAAAGGGGATCCAAAATGCTTGTAAAAAAAAGAACACATTATATAAGCTATTTATATCACACAGAACTAAAGAAGCGGAGCAAAAATATAAAACATATAAAAATAAATTAATTACTATAATGAGGATGTGTAAAAGGAATTATTACAGTAATTTGATTGAAAGGAATAAAAGTAACATCAAAGGAATATGGAACGTGTTAAATACAATAATCAAGAAGCGTTGTGACGGTCTAAACCATCCAGATTATTTTGTCAGTAATAACAGAGATATTTATGATAGACAGTTGACAGTAGAACACTTCAATGAATTTTTTGTTGGGGTTGGTCCAAAGTTGGCTGACAAAATAAATAGTAATGTGGACTCTGAATCCAATGGTTATGGTGACGGAGACGGTGTGGCGGATTCATTATTACTTGAAGAAGTGACTCAAAAGGATATTCTTAAAATTGTCAGAGCATGTAAAACAAAATTTTCATTAGATGGAGATGACATAGATATGTTTTTAGTTAAACAAACTATTGATTGTATTGTCGAACCACTCACGTATATATGTAATTTATCATTTAAAACAGGAATATTCCCAAATAAAATGAAGGTGGCTAAGGTGGTTCCTCTTTACAAGTCTGGCAATAGGCATCAATTTACAAACTACAGACCGGTCTCCTTGTTACCTCAGTTTTCAAAGATATTGGAAAAAATTTACAATGATAAGCTGGAAAAATTTGTAGAAAAAAATGGCATTTTATTAGACAGTCAGTATGGTTTCAGATCAGGTAGATCTACTGCACAAGCTCTAATGGAATTGGTTGAAGACATATCCACATCGCTTGATCAGAAAAAATATGTTCTGGGAATTTTTATTGATTTGAAGAAAGCCTTTGATACAGTCGATCACAAAATACTTTTATCAAAAATGGAGAAGTATGGTATAAGGGAGACAGCTCTCAATTGGCTAAAAAGTTATTTGAGTAACAGAGCTCAGTATGTCCAGTTGGGCTATCACAAGTCTAGCTGTCTCGAAGTTCACTGTGGAGTTCCGCAAGGGTCGGTACTTGGCCCAAAGTTATTTCTGTTATATATAAATGATATTTACACAACTTCAAAATTATTTAAATTTATTATGTTTGCTGATGATACAAATATTTTGTGTTCAGCAGAAGATATACAGCAACTTATACTAAAGGTCCAGAATGAATTGAGTGAGCTTAAGAATTGGTTTGATAAAAACAAACTGTCGTTAAATGTCAGCAAAACAAAGTTTATGTTATTTGGAAATAAAAGAAGTAGTAAAGAAATCTATTTGACTGTTAATGAAATAGCCATTGAAAGAGTGTATGAAATTAAGTTTTTGGGGATATTGATTGATCATAAGCTCTGTTGGAAGCCATACATACAATATGTGTGTTCTAAATTAGCCAGAAGCATTGGAATAATAAATAAAACAAGATATTCTCTACCACAGAAAGCACTACACACACTTTATTGTACTATGATTCTACCATACTTATCATATTGTGTCGAAGTATGGGGCAATACTTATAAATCTAATTTATTAAAGATTTGTGTTCTCCAAAAAAGAGTGGTAAGGATAATTATAAATTCTGGATATAGAGATCATACAACTCCATTATTCTACAATTTAAGATTACTCAAATTTTTTGACTTAATTCAATGTAAAACTGTCCTTGTACCGTATAGGGCCATGATGGGTGTACTGCCGTGTAATTTGCAAAGGTTGTTTAAAACTCATGAAGAGGGTTATGAATTGAGAGGCGTTAAAAACTTCATTTTTCCATTATACCGAACAACTATGAAAAGTATGTGTGTATCTGTATGTGGTATCAAACTGTGGAACAAACTTGATGTGACTTTAAAATTATGTAAAAACATTAGATCATTTAAAATGTTGTATAAACAACTTATAATTGACTCATACATAAATAGCAAGTGATAAAAATGGTAATTGGCTTCAAATGGAATATTTAGTTTTTGTTGTTTATTGGTTTTGTTTTCTTTTTCTGTAGATTCATGTGAACAATTGTTTTGTAACTGTCTTTTTATGTAGCAACTAGCAAGGTGAAGATAGAACGACCTGCATAAAGAAATTTTTTTTTCTTTCAAATTTGTTAATGTGAGCAAATGTGATTTATTAACTGAATTGGGGCTGGACTAGATAAGCTTTTGCTTCTTCCAGTTCCCTCTCAAATGGTTTTATGTTATTGTATGTTTTGTATTGTTTCATTCAACAGCATATGTTTATCGTATTCCTCATTTAAAAAAAAAAATTTTTTTTGTATGCACCAGGAATATGGGGGAGTGCATATGCAATTTCATGTTTTCGATGGTTTGAGATAAATAAATAAATTAAAAAAAAAAAATTAAAATTTAGATGGGCTTTTCTGAGAGCCACCAATTGACCGAGGCCACACTATATATTCTCATATATGGGATGACTTGACAGGCTAACATGGTATGACATAATAGTTAAAATATAATAAAATTAAATTTTTTTTTATAATTTTAAATATGAAATCCCAACAGGCAGGCCTGAAAAGCCACTAGTAATCCCACGTGATCTTTTTTCCACTAGTGTGCTTGTTGCAACCATTGGCTGAATGAGTGTGGTTGCTCATTCTGCATTGACTCCAGTTTTGTTTGGGGCCTGAGGAACCCACCCAACATAGCAGCAATGCTGTTAAACTCTCCAGCACCCAATGGGACATCTATGCATTCATGTCTATGCCTGCGGGCACCATGATGCCCCTAGAAACCATTTAAGGTGCCTACAGGCCTTTTTTCCAAATCTGCTTCCACCTTTTTTAATTACTGCATAAACCAAGATTTAAAAATTACAAATTTATTTAAAAAAATGTTAAAATATACATGAAGTTCAGTTTAACCCTCTATTCTAGTTCAAAGGTCACAAATGTATCAACCTGGTAGAACTTTGTGTCGCTCTATACATCCATGAAATAGCTCTTAGCTTCACAAACGTTGGTGACCCATGCTCAAGACTGTATGTTTAATCTTTAACGTTTCTTCTCAGCAATTTCAGAAAATGAAAGAAGATAAAATACTTTTTTGCAAATTTCCACATTCTGATTCAGAAAGGGAGTGATTATAGATTATGTCATCTGCAAAAAGATACGTTTTCAGAGTTGAAATCCTGTCTCAGGTCCTTTATTAAAAAAGAACATGATGGTAACTAGAATACATCCTTGTGGAACACCTGTGGTTCTTGTGAGAGGTACTGATGTGTCGTTTAAAGGTCACAAACTGAGTTCTGCTGGATAAATAATTTTTATCCACTAAAACCATATCAGAGTCCTATAGTGGTTTCTGTAAGTGTATGATATCAACATCAATGATCAATAGAAGCTTCACAGTGTTGTTTACTGTCAAAGAAATGGAGCTGTGACCAGCGTTGCTGCTGGGCTTTCTCCGACACTTGCTTCACATGCAGTGAGAAAACAACTGGTGACAGTCTTTTGGGTTATTTCTTTAGAAAGGACTCCAGAAGTTTTCCAGCAATTTTGCACCGATGCACTGAAAATAGAGCAATATATGTTGAGGTCTGAGTGGAAAGCACTAGAGCGAACATTTACACGTTTTTACTGGGAAAATTATATGGAATCCATACAAAGCTTTACAAGCACCTGTCACCTTTTATATTTTTAGTCAACCAGTTGATCTTTCTGATACTTTTGCAGCATCAAACATCAATAATATGACACCAGAAACAGCCACAGGAGCTTAGAAACATTCCATCCAAGTCTTGCATTGGATTTCTAATCATTATTTAAAATCTTCACTGCTGTTCGTTGGGTAATTATTTTATCCAGGATACCTTAGAGAAAGTTTAATGCACAGTGGGTTATAGCAATAACCAATTAACACCAATACCATAATAAATAATAATACTAATTTTTATTTTACACTTCATATGGAATGATTCCTGGGATGAAATTATAAGGATTGAGACCACCATCTGGAATAGCCAAACATATGAAGCACCTCATACGGTGTTCTCCCTTCATCAGGTTGTTTCTGAATCTTTCTTGTCTAATTGTATGGTCCATCTTTATTTTTCTTGGCTTGAGGCGTGTGATCTTTGCCGTGAATTACTTGATTTGTACCGGATTGGCCCCTATGATTACAGAGATGAACGTCTCTCCTGGTCATATCCTTTCCCCTTTCTTTAGGCCATGCTTAATGAAGCTTAGTGAAGCTTTCATGACAAATAGACACACATTTTGAAAGTGGATTAAATTGGTTGGGGATTGTTTAATCCCAGACAGATTAATACTAATGACTGGTGTTGTTTTGCATTGTGTTATCTTGTATTTTGTTTTGTTTTCTATTTTTGGTTTCGAATCCTTTTCTTTGACGTTTAAAGTGGTGGAAAAATAAGCTGGTGGGCCGTGCCGGTTGATTCAAAACAGCATATTGGCCACGGTAAAAATGCTGGTTGTCATCAGGTGAACCTTTCAGGTATCTTTCAAATATGGATAATTTGCATATGAGGCTGAAACTAAAAGAGTAGAGGCCTTCAATTAACAACAGAGTTTTGCATGCTTGAAAATCAGTGTAAAGCAGTTGGCAAATTGTTGTGGTTCCCTGTCCCCTTTTGGAATGTAAACGTCAGCTCCGCTCATGAAGACACAGGATGGAGTTTCTGCCTGAAATGCTTAATGGTGGTGAAAATTTAAGCTCTATCATGAATCTCAAACCAAATAGGTTTTGGCTATCATTTACTTTTCTGAATGGTTCGGTTGAATCGTAGCAAATTTAATTGCTTTCCTTTTATTTCCTCGAGTACAATTGTAGTAAATGGGTTGTTTCTAATTTTTTAATCTTTGTTATTTCTTTTGGAAGAAGTGAGCAGACATTGTGAGCCCTTTTCCCCATTCGGCTCCTTTGCGGTTTAAGTTGATTTCTTTTGCATGTATTCTATTGTATATTTTATATGTTTTTGTTTTGGTGCTGGAATACAACACAATAACAAACAATGTTGTTATTTTGTTTGTCTTGACACAAATAACCTGTTGAAGAACGGTATAACAGCTGGTATGCATATACTCAGTAGTCCTTGTTTTGTTAATTACACTTATCTGTGGTAGCTACAGACGACAGTCACAGATGAATTGGTCTTAGAAGGTTCTTTGTGGAAGTGATTTATTCTCTTTGGCAGTGGTGGTGCCAGGGGGGTGCAAGGGGGCGCTATAGCTACCCCTGGATTAGTCATTGCACCCCCATAGCACCCCCAAGTAAATATTAGATTTTTTTTTACAATTTAATTTTTAGTTAACGTGTGGATGTGATAATATTTAACATACAAAACAAAAATAACCAGTAAATTATCATGTAGATAGTAAAAATCAAAACCAAAACAGGAAATTGATGTTAACCTCTGACCTCATTTTCCACCTGCGAACGAGTGAAAGGTAGAGCTAGTGGTAAAATGGATCGGTTTTTGTTGCCCACATTTCCACAGGTTCAGTCAGAAACGAATGAATCTTTGGAAGTGATCTCAGACCCACAAAAACCTACAGATCTGGATGAAGAGAGTCAACCCTCAACCGCCGCAGCAGTCCAGGGTTTTGCCGCTGGAAATGCTAACACTAACGTTAGCTAACCTTGCAACACTATAGATGGTTTTCTGTGTGGCTGTATGTGTTTATGATTTAATGGAAAAGTCAGCGATTGTTCATAAGTTTATGATGTATATTAATGATTGTTTCAGGTGTTGTTGAGGTGTTGTGCACGCATGTGTATCTGCTAGTTTTGAAGGTGTTTTAGAGAACAATAGGTACGCATGACCACTTCCTTCATAACGCCCTCAATAAAAAGACTAGCTCCTTCACAGAAAAGCATTTCTGGAGCCGCCACTGCTCTTTGGGTTACTTGGATTGGTTTGTTTTGTTGCTGCTGAGTAGAGTAGAACTGCCATTTTGTTTGACATCTTTTTCATTTGTTTTCCATTAGACAGGGAGTTAGGTTTAGACACATGTCTTTATTTTCCTGGTTTGTTTAGGGCTTAGTCAGTTTTTCTTGGAGTTTGAGGTAGTTGGTTTTTGTTTGTTATTTTGGCCTTGGTTCACCTTGAAGCAAATGCAGTGTTTTAAGTTTGTTAGAAAATGTATACATATCTTTTAGTAAATAGTGTAAACAAATCACTCCACTCACTCAGCTGCTGATGTTGGTGGTCGCACTCATGGCTCTGCCCTGGAATCGCCCCTCAGCACCTGATGCAACGATTGAGACAGCAGCAGTTGAGGGAGTACTGGAACAGGAACTGAATCGACGGATTGAGATTGAGGCTCCTCCTGAGCCCATCTACATGGTACCGTGACCTGCCTCCACTGAAGACTCCTGGACCTCAAGCACCAGCACCCAAATCTCCAGACAGGCTCCCCGACATTTGGACAACTTCATCGACACGCCCTGCTAACTCTACACCCCCATAAAACAACCACCTGTTCATGGGTCCCTCACTCGATGGAATGGGAACCCCTGACCTGCAATTGGTGCAGGTATTTGTGGCTTGCTTCGGCTGCAGCCCTCCTCATGTGTGACGGAGGAAGGGTTCGTCTTTACGAGGACATCGGAGCTAGAGGAAAGAGAGCCTATTTTGGCTCCGCCTGTTCCCCCAACAACGAAAGCCGCACCCCAAAGGACTCTTCTGCATCATCTTTCCCACTTCAAAACCACAAGCCTGATGAAATGCATAAATGATGTTTGGTGGTCTCTGGGAAACGTCTCCACCATCCTCCGAAATGACCTCGTTTCTAGCAGATGATCCAGAAAAATAAGCAATTATAGCCAAGTTAATGCAACACCGTCCTGAAGAGGACACAGTCTTGCAACCTTATTCTCAAACTACAGCTTCCAGTCCACGGACAAGCCCTTTGTTGCCTGATACCTCAGCTCTGCCACAGTTAGAGCTGCGTACATTAACTTTCCCCCTCCAGCTGTCCTGCTTCACTGAAAGATTTGTTTGCACTGTGGAGCTTTAAACTTCCCACACCTGATGGATCCACCGACCTGATGTTTCCTGGGGTTTATAGTTTTGCTAACCTCTCTTTACATAATTTGCCATGGGTCATAGAGTTGTGCATCACAGTAAATATGTTTGGAATAGTGAAATTGATGTTTGAAAATAATCTTTAATTTTGTAATTGTGTCTTGGCTGATTCTGCTGTTCTACTGTAAGTCATTATTTTGTGATCTTTTCGTTGTGTGCCGTTTTAATTTTTACAGTTACTGGCATGTTTGCTTTAACCATGGTATTGTTTATTGTTACTATTGTTTTTATTAAACTGTCACTTATAAGGGTTGTAAACTAGCGTTTACAGGAAGGAATGTTAGCTAAAATTGCTTAGCTTAACTTCCTGTCTATTAAAACATCTGTTGCTTCATTAAAAATGTTTAAACGCAAGTTTCATCCTGTTGCTAAGTGTCAGTCTCCACAGGGAGGGCTTGACCTTGCCTCAGACCAGCTTGGTCTGATTTATCAGTAACACTCCCATGGGAAACTCTCTGTTGAATGAATGCACCTGGCATTGTTTTCTTCCGTATGTTAGATGGGATGTTTGTGAAGGTTCGTGTGCTACTGGTCCGCAAAATAAAACCTCTTGACAGGACTGAGTCCGTTGAGAGATTCTTGTGAAACATGACTGGGTGTGTAATTCTTCATGTGTCTCTCCATTTACCTTGCAAAGTAAATTGATTATTGATTATTGCTCTAACCCCCTGCGCATTAAACTCTCTAAGGTATCCTGGATAAAATAATTACCCAACACTGTTCTTACCATTTTTCTTCCATTGAAAATTTTCTTGATACAATTCACATGAGTTATTGTGTTAATTTTGTCAAATGTTTACTATTATCATTATTGTCCATTGTCCATTACTACAACCCGCCGCGTGCTCTCAGGTCTGAAGATAAGCTCCTCCTAGCTGTTCCCAATGCACGTTTAAAAAGCCGTGGAGAAAGGGCTTTCTCTGTCTGTGCACCGAAGCTGTGGAACGCATTACCACTGCTAGTGAGGCAAGCACCAACAGCTAGCATTTTTAAATCACGCCTGAAAACTCACTACTTCAACCTAGCTTATACAACATAATTATGGACCTCACTGACATCTGCAATGTTTAAAAATGGACGCCATAATTATCGACTTCCGTATTATTGAGGTTCTTTGTAAAATGTTTTTTCCTATTTTTATTTCACCCTGTGTCTTATTGATTTTTAGCTGTTATTTTTGGGAATTTTGTTGTATTTCCTTTTTATCTTTTATCTGTGTTCGACATGTTTATATAACGCCTGTTTAATTAACCAACATTTTTAGTGAACAGCGCCTTGTTTGGTTGTAATGCCTTGTGAATGCGCTTTATAAATAAAATTGGATTGGATTGGATTGGAAATGTTTACTATTATCATTATTATTATTGGCTAATACTAGAAACTAGGGATGCTCCGATCCGATCACGTGATTGGAAATCGGGCCCAATTACGTGTTGTTGAAAGGATTGGAATCGGGAGAAATAAATTGGATTGAACCTTTTAAATCAATAAATATGACTTTTTAAATTGACCCCGAGATAGAGATTTTCAAATCTACAACAATATGTGTTTTTTGTATGAAAACAACACAGTAATGTTACACAATTTACGGCAGGCAAGGACTCAGACACCGCTGTTAGCAAGCCTGCTAACACAGAGCTAACGTGTCTCCTCAGGAGCTAAAATATCGGCAGCTTGGTGGTTTTTTTAAACCGAACAGCAAAGGCAGAGCTACAGACACTTGTAATGTGTGCATGCTGGAAAAGACAGCTCCATGATTCTCTGCCTTCAAACAAGCTACTTTCGCTGTCGGTTTTTCCCTTCGGACATCAACAAAGCAAATCACCGGTCCCCATTAATCCCCAGTTTACCTCTAACAGTCACAGTGAAGTCAGACAAAAATGCAGAGCCAGCTGACAGAGAAAGTTACGCTAATAAAAAAAGAGAAATTGGGAACAGACTACAAAACAGTTCTAGTTTTCCTGCAGCACAGAGCTGCGCGCTGGAGCTACAGGTGTTAAGCTAATTCGTCCTTCTCCGCCAGCTCCACGAGGGAGAGATGCGCACACGGACGGAGACAATTTGCCCTCATACTGCTCCATCTTCTGGGGAGTGTTGCAAAGCAATTCCCCGTCAGGACAACAGAGGGCGTAGTACTGTCCTGTGGTATCCTGTCATGTATCCGGTCTAAGAAAGTGTGTTTATTTTGTGTTTTATTGGCAGCAATAGCTCAACAGGTTGAGCGGGTTGTCCAGTAATCAGAAGGTTGCAGGTTCAATCCTGGCTCCGGACAGAGAATTCTGCTTTTGTGTCCTTGGACACGTAACCCACCTTGCCTGCTGGTGGTGGTCGGAAGGACCGGTGGCGCCTGTGCTCGGCAGCCTCGCCTCTGTCAGTGCGCCCCAGGGCAGCTGTGGCTACACTGTAGCTCATCACCATCACTGTGTGAATGTGTGTGTGGATGGGTGAATGATTACACTGTAGTGTAAAGTGCTTTGGAGTCCTCTGACTCTGAAAGGCGCTACAAGTGCGGGTCATTTATCATTTTTTGTACTTCAGTTATTTTTTAACAGGGACAATTTGTCCCTCATTCTCCTCCACCTCTTCATGCGCTCGCCACTTCTAAACCCTCGTTTCCCGTCATTTCCATCGACGAATAAAACGCTTGCTGCACATCTTTTCACTCGTCCAGTCACGGGGGAATAAAACGTTCATCTATTTGGAGTTTTTCCACGAGGTATTCTTCAAGCTGCTCCATGTTTGCCGCTAGATATCCTCGGCTCTTTTTGTTTTTGAGGGCATAACGGCGGCGGTGTAATTGACAGTGGCGTCCTGACCAATTACAAGCTTGCTTTCTCCGTCTCGACGGACAAATGTTTAGAATAGAGAGCTTGACTCCGTCCATCCTTTAGAGGGCTCTCCAGCAGGCTCGTAAGGACGGATAATGGCGTTGCGTGCGTCCGTCCCGACGCAGACGTATAAATGAGGCTTTATGCAGAGAAAAGTGACCCTGCCTGGCAAAGGCTCCGCCTGCCTGCTCATCGTGTGAACACGGCTCACAGCTGCATGTTGAGGGAGTAAACCACTTGAAATAAGAGCAACGCTGCTACTTCTAAGTATCTTCACAATATAAACAAGTGTTTAATCAGGGTACTGCCTAAAAAAAAGAAAGTGAAACTTAAAGGACAAATAGGATTTTTTCTTCTTATTTAATGATTTCTTGACCCCCCTTTTTAATTTTTTGTTTCTCATTTCGATGCTTTGCTAAACGTTTTTTTTTTCTTCTTCTTATTTTAATGCATTTCTGAAAAGTATCGGATCTGGACTCGGGATCAAATGACTCGGAATCAGATCGGGAGCAAAAAAAAAAAAACATGATCGCAACATCTCTACTATGATCACAAATTTTATTTTCCATGATGTGTCCGCACCTGTGAGCTTTTCCTGGTGTTCTGATTATCAACTGATGTATAAAAAGGCTCGTTTCCTGTTTCAGTTCTGATAAAACCACCTTTCAGGACAGCTAAGGCTTTCTATTCGTGCAGCTCAGCTCCTCCTGGAAAATTATTGTGATGAAATAATTTCCATACAGGAGGAATCTTCCAACATCATGTTAAATAAAACAGACAGGAACCTTTCAATAAGTGACAGAGAACAGAAGGAAGATCATTGGCCTCCACATTGATAAGGTACTCTGATTCCAAGGATATAAATCCGGTTATCTGACTAAAGTGTGTTTGTGTCAACCAGCAACTATTGAGATCTCGACTGTTTTATTTCACATTTTTCCCAATAGAGCTCCGGACATCACGTGACTCTCAGAGAGTAGACGCCATGTTGGCAGGCAACAAAGGTAAACAAAATGAACAGGATCGGCTTGGATTTTACTTCATCGGAGATTACTTTTCCCTTTAAAACCGAAGAAATTGTTTTATATAGTCAGAAATTAAATAGACTAAACATCTCCGACCCTTACCGTGCCCCTGGGATACTTTTTAAAAATGCCAGAAGCTGTTGGAGCGGACTTCTTACCGGACCTGGCCAGGTAACACCTCGGGATTCCCCCGGAGGAGCTGGCCCAAGTGGCTGAGGAGAGGGATGTCAGGGCCTCTCGACTTAGGCTACTGCCCCCGTGACCCGACTCTGGATAAGTGGATGAAAATGGATGGATGGATGGACAAATAACATAGATTTACATGTAAGAGGTTTATATGGGGCGACGGTGGCACAGGAGTTAAGTGCTCGCCTCGCAATCGGAAGGTTGCAGGTTTGAGCCCCGCTCAGTCTGTCGCTGTCGTTGTGTCCTTGGGCAAGACACTTAACCCACGTTGCCTGCTGGTGGTGGTCAGAGGGACCGGTGGCGCCAGTGCTCGGCAGCCTCGCCTCTGTCAGTGCGCCCCAGGGCAGCTGTGGCTACATTGTAGCTCATCCCCACCAGTGTGTGAATGGGTGTGTGAATGGATGAATGACTGATTGTGTTGTAAAGCGCCTTGGGGGGTTCCAGGACTCTAGAAGGCGCTATATCAAATACAGGCCATTTACCATTTAAATAGAGTGCTGTGCTGTTTGAATGTATAAACTGAACGCCAAGAGAAATCTCTAGTCTGATTTTTTTCCGTGAATAAAATAAATATGTCAGGCAGAAGCGTCTCAGGATCTGTCTGAGATCTGTCTCGGTGAGACAGATAATAACAATCCAAAGTGCTTTTTATGTGTGATCTGACAATTGATCAACCATTGCTTAAAAATTAAATACAGCTTAGCCGGTTAATTGCTGTGATCATAAAACACGGAAACGGCAGCACGCAGAACTCACGAGGCAACGTTTTACGTGACATTTACTTGTTGCTGTGAGTAATAAGACAGAAAAAGCCACGCCAAAATAAGTTTAGGAAGCCCACTAAGAATCATAATAAAAGCATTTAAAATAAATACCATACACAGTTGAGGAAACGTTGGTTTAAGTACCTGATATGAAGCGGTCGCTGCATAAGCGAAAACCTTTACTCTCGGGATCCCCCAGCTTCATTTTAGCCCGGTCACTAGCGCGTTTTACTGCAATGATCCAACGTTTGCGGCATTCCGGATCTTGGAGAATCCTGTAGATGGCTCATTCCTTATGTCGTCCGCGTCTGTTCTGCATCCTGGGGCACAACAGGAATCGACCATATTTCCTGTCTGATTGAGTTTTCTGACAACAACAAATAGTCCAGCTGCGGGCTTCTGCCTGCCAATATGGCGCCGTTTCGATTTGAACTGTTGCATGCCGGGAGAAGTGACGTCAACTCCCTGAGCTCTATAAAAATCAATAACCCTTTTTTTCTTCATTTTAAAATCTCCTTTTGCCTTGTGGACACCAGTTATTTCAATTGGCAAATTGCAAAATAGCTCATTAATCAAACCGTGTTTCCGAGGCTGGTGAAATCATTTATACTGATCAATGAATATTGATAATAATGCAGAATTTAGCATTTTAGACAGATTTTATGTTTTTTTTTTTACTTTCCTACTAAAATGGAATAAATATGTACAAGTACAAGCAGTTTTGTACATCCATAGTTCGAACATAGAACCTTCACTTTTAATTCAGGTTTAGCAGTTTAGGTTCTTTTCCTTGTCGAACCAAGTGGAGATTATGGGTTTCTCAGCAGAATGAGTGTTTTGTAGTGTTTAACGAAAAGCAACTAAAAAGTGTGTGTGTGTGTGTGTGTGTGTGTGTGTGTGTGTGTGTGTGTGTGTGTGCGTGTGTGTGTTCTCTGTTACAGTCCTGGTGAAGAGGCTTCTCCACAACTTGACCTCCGTTGATAACAAAGACATTTTGAATGCTTCATGCTCTGACTTTGTTTTTATTAGTTACATTAACATTTTATACAACTGCACCTACTTCTTCCTTGTTTTCCCACTCTCTGTCACCGTCCTCTTCTTGGGATTCCAGTAATGGAAAAGGAAGCATTCCTCTTTGACAACCATGAGCCACTCTGACTTCTTCACATACAACATGGCCGCCATGGAGGTAATCGCTGTGACTGGGATAGCCATGGTCTTCTGCAGTATCCTGACCCAAACCCCTGCAGTTTTGAATCTGGGAGCATTTATCGCCTCTTTTCCCTGGATTGCTCAGATGATGTTTCCAATTTTGATCTGTGTGGAGCGCTACCTGGCCGTGGTTAGGCCCATCACCTATCTGAGGTGGCGGCAGGCAGAGGGGGTCCGCATTAGAAACATCTGCACCACGTTGATTTGGCTGCAGTGCACCCTGGGAGCGTGTGGAGTCCTGATCTGCATAATTTACCGTCAGTTAAACATCGTACTTGCCTGTTTAATGGCTCTCTGTTTGATCATTCTGACCTTCTGCAGCCTGTCTGTCCTCTGTGTGCTGATTCGACCGAGACCCGGGAAAGCTGGGCAGGACAGGACGCAGGTGGAAAGATCTAAGAGGAGGGCTTTCAGGATCATCCTAATAATCATGGGAGTATTGTTTTTTAGGTTTGGAGGGAGTCTGGTTTGCTATTCTTTGACTGCTTGGCCAGGAATAAGCCGCCTTGTTTTGTGTTTCGCGAACACATCTGGATGCTGGTTCACCTTGCCCAGCTCCCTGGTGCTGCCCCTGCTGTTTCTACACAGAAATGGTAAGATAGGCTGTAAGCCCAGCACCAAATCAGGATGATGTTTTAGTCTTCATCAGAGCTGTTTGATGAGTTTAAATGGGAACATGCTAAGCACCTATAGCTTCTACACCCTTGGGGTGAGCTACGGTTTAAAGCCGGGTACTTTACCAATCCACGCCATGAGACGAAATCTGTGTGTTTTAGCTCAAACTGAATTTACTCAAATACTTTATGAGGATTTACAAACGTAGCTCCACCCTTTTTGTGGTGCATAAATAACTTCTGTATTTTATTTACTACCATAAACTACAACTAGTACACTTATACATAGGGATGATGGTAGCGGAGGAGTTAAGTGTCCGACTCATAACCGGAAGATTGCGGGATTGAGTCCCACTCAGTCTGCTCATGTTGCCATCTGGTGGTGGTGGGAGGGACTGGTGGTGCCAGTGTTAAAGGGAAACAGCAGTTTTGCTTGTTTTTAGCACCTCCCAGTGTGTTATTATTTCAATGTGGTTATACCAGAAATGAAACGCATCTCCTCACTGTGCGTTCGACTATTTAACACCCTAATCTAACAGCTGAATGTCTCCCCAGCATTTATTAGTTTCTACAGGAGTGATTCATTACTAAATCAAACAAATCAGCTGTGTTCATGATCTAAAACCATCAAAAAAATAGCTCCTGCTGTGGTGCGTGTAGTTTCTCAGGCTGCTGTTTGACTGCTGCTTCATAAACACAACAGAATACAGGCATGGAGCAGCATAAACAAGAAAAAACACAAACACCCAAAAGAAAATCAAACCCACACAAATCAAACACATATTTCATGTCTTGACAACAGAGTAGAAACTTTGTGTGCAAGTGGTTTTATTCAAAGTTTGTGTTTGAATGAGCTTCATTTGCATGTTTCCACTCAGGTCGTTAGTTATTTTATCGGTTCATAAACTCTGACAGGATTCAAATGAAGTGTAAAAACATACAATCTTCTCCCATCAATCATTTTACAGTCCTGACTGTAACTTTCAGGGCTCTACATGGTCAAGCTCCTCCCTCTATCACTGAGCTGTTAAAACCTTATGCTCCAACCCGAGCCCTCAGGTCCACACTCCAGAACCTTCTGGAAGTCCCAAAGACCAGATATAAAGGTCGAGGTGATCGCTCCTTCCAGACTGTTGCACCCCACCTTTGGAACTCCCCTCCTGACTGCTCTGGACTGGTCAGTGAAACACTGTGTCCTATTAAAGATCCTGATCTTTGTCTTTAACTCGTTGTCTGGAACTGCCCCACCATGTTTGGCCTCACTGCTGACCTGTTATGTACCTGCAAGTGATCTCCTGGTGGTTCCACGGTCAAAGCGTAAGTCCAGGGGTGCCTTTTCGGTTCTGGGTCCTCGGCTTTGGAACCAACTCCCTCTGGACATAAGACAGTCCACATCGCTGCCCATTTTAAAAGCTAGGCTGAAGGTTCATCTTAGTTCCAGTTCTTAGCTTTTGTACTCATGTTTTTTATGTTCTGATCATTTTTGTTTGATGGCTTTTTAAAAATCGTTCACTGCCTTTTAAATGTTTTAAACTGTTTTATTGTGTTTTAGTTGTTCTTAACAGTTAGTTCAACACCTTGGGTCACCTTGATTGGGGCGAGGAAGGAGCTTTATTAATAAAGTATCATTCAACTGAATTTAATTGATTCTTCCTTTATCCTTACGCTGTCACAATCTGCTCCAGCCTCCCTGACTGTGACTCTCCCCCGCCTCCTGATTAGTTTTTATTTGTCTCACCTGCCCCTTGTTAACCTGCCCACGTGTTCCTGATTTTCCCCTGTGTATGTATACCTCCCTTCTTGTATCAGTCATTGTCGGATCATTGTTGCTTGTCGTGTTTTTCGTTTTTCCTGCCGTACCCTGTCATTAAACCCATTTTTACTTTATCCGTGCCTGCATTCCTGCCTCCTGGTCAGCTCTACCACACATGGTCCACCGTCATCCACACCACACCAAAAACGTGACTAGTCGGCGGTCAGCCGCTCATTTGAAATGGCTTTGGCTTCAAAGTTGGACTATTATGACTTTGGCTTTGGTTTGAGTCAAGATCAGATAGAAGTACTAACGTTTATTTAGGAAAAGCATGTGTTTTGCATCTTCTTTGACAGAGTTTGGTGGACTGCCTTGTTGGCCGGGAGTGAGGTCTTGTTTTTATCAGCTTCGCCGCCTTACTCACCTCAGACAAATCCTGAAACGGAGGCATTTGGAGTCAGTCATTCATGCATTCATTACCTCTCGCCTGGACTATGCAAACGCCCTCCTCATTGGTGTTCCGGACTCTGCCCTGAATCGGCTGCAGGTTGTTCAGAACGCTGCTGCCAGGTTCTTGACGGGTACACACGGACGTAGCCACATTACCCCTGTCCTGACACATCTTCACTGGCTCCCTGTCATTTTCAGAGTGCAGTTCAAGTTACTGACTTTTGTTTTTAAAGCACTCAGTGACCTGGCACCTTCCTACCTCTCTGCCCTTCTCACTCCATATGTGCCCACCCGCTCGTTGAGGTCGGCTGACCTTTTGCTGCTGCACACGCCGCGGATGAGACTCAAATCGCGGGGGGATCGAGCATTTGTCCATGCTGCCCCAAAGCTATGGAACTCATTGCCCATTGGAGTTTGGCAGGCTCCATCTCTGGCGGTTTTTAAATCTCGTTTAAAGACCCACTTTTACACTTTGGCTTTTAGACAGTGACTCGTTTTAGTGTTTTATTGTGTCATTGTTTTAATCTGCTCTTATTATTCATGTTTTCTCTGCTTTTAATTGAGATTTTTATCCTTTGTTTTAGCTCCTTGTAATGGGTGTGTTTTGTTTTAGCCTGTGCAGCACTTTGGGCAGCTCCCATGCTGCATTTTAAATGTGCTATATAAATAAACTATGCTATGCTATGCTATGCTATCTGTAGCGGTGACTACATCATGGCTTGCCAGGCTAGAAGAAACGGAATCGATACCATCACGCAGGTATCTAGTAAATACTCAATACCAACGTTAGAGCGATACTATCGATATTTTAGATCGATCCACCCAGCCCTACTAACCGCTGCATGGTGCTGTTTTTTCATGCTGACAGCAGGTTTAGATCAACACCCACATTCGTATCATCTGAGTATTAGTGAGGATCTGTCTGTGTGAAACGATCAGCCAGTGGAACAAGGTGAGCAACTCAGTCTTCTGTTTTCATTGATCATATCAAACTCTGAGAAAGAGTTGGGACTTTTAGAGGACCGCTGTTGGTGTGTTTGGTCAGAGAAAACAAAGTGTACATGAATTTGTCATTTAGATTTTACTATTGGAAACATTACAGGAGATTTGGTTTGTTAAAGCATTTCTGTCTCACTTACGTTTTTCCCTCTGGAAATGACCTGTGTGGAACTCTACCTGGCCGTTGTGTATCCCATTGCCCACCTGAGGTAGCCTGGCAAGCCAGACTAAATAAATGTATTATTTAGTCTGGCCATGCTCCATTGACGGCTCTCGGTTGTGGGGCGGGTTCTACCGTTGTCTTTCAAATGATCTCCGCATTCCACTGGACAATGAATGTGACATTCTCTTGTTTCACTCTGTTGCATCATCCCACCCACCAGGCATATAGAGTGCCCTGATTGGCCCACAACGCGGCTAAAGCTCTGTGATTTGTTCACTAAGCAGATAGAGCACTATGATTGGCCCACCATTATGGACCAATCACAGCTCTTTATGTGTTTGAAACCCCTCTAGAGAGTTGTGATTGGCTAGCCAGAGTCCTGGTAGGAGCTGCTGAGGTTCCAATGGAGCATGCCTAGACCAAACTTTGCAAAGCAAGAATT
Organism: Nothobranchius furzeri; assembly: GCF_043380555.1. Classification (NCBI taxonomy): domain Eukaryota; kingdom Metazoa; phylum Chordata; class Actinopteri; order Cyprinodontiformes; family Nothobranchiidae; genus Nothobranchius; species Nothobranchius furzeri. Next base: position 90,324,217 of record NC_091742.1, on the reverse strand, counting down.
TGGTCTAGTTCACTAGGCTACACCTGAGGCTGAAGCAGTCTGGTGGGATCAGGATCAGAAACATCAGTACTGGGAGCATTTGGTTGCTGTCCTTTGGCTGGGTTGGTGTAGTAGCTAGCTTTTACCCAAACATTCCCTTTTTTGCATTCTTCCTGATACCAGTGCCCTCGTTAGTGATTGTTTCTTTCTGTAGCCTTTCTGTTATGTGTGTTGTGATTCATCGAGGGCCAGCAGAGGTGGGTGGGGTCAGAGAGAAGACTGACCAATCAAAGAAGAAAGCCTTCTCTACCATCACAGCCATACTTTTTGTTCTCCTGCTTTATTTTTTGGCTGCCATAGTTTCTTTAGCTGTGAAAACCTCTAATGGTCTCAGCGACCATGACAGCTTTATGTTTCTCACATTTGTACAGTTTTTTTATTTTCCTTCAAGTGTGGTTTTACTTTTGCTCTTCTTACAAAGAAACAAAAACTTCAATGAATATTAAAACTTAAAAAAAAGTAAGTGTTTATTGTGGCAAAAATCCAGCATTTGTGTTTGTTGTAACACCACAACAAATTGTTAGATAGCCTGATTATTCACCTTTAGTACAAGGAAGGTGCATCCATGCAACTTAGCTGGCTCCTGTATTGAGATATCAGCAAAACATCCTTCCATTTTGTGCTGGGTTTATGAAAGGCAGTGGGGATAGAAAAGAATTTCCTACTTTCAACAACTTCAACAGTTTGCTTCACGTTCTTAAATGATAAACAAACTAACTTCTGTAGTTTATAGACAAACAGTCAGTTAGTTAATGACAAACAAACTAAATGCTGCAGGGGCAGCAGTAGCTCAACAGGATGAGCGGGTCGTCCACTAATCGGAAGGTTGCAGGTTCGATCCCAGCTCCGGACAGAGAATTCTGCTGTTGTGTCCTTAGGCAAGACACTTAACCCACCTTCCGCCACCCACCTGCTGGTGGTGGTCGGAGGGTCCGGTGGCGCCAGTGCTCGGCAGCCTCGCCTCTGTCAGTGTGCCCCAGGGCAGCTGTGGCTACATCGTAGCTCATCACCACCAGTGTGTGAATGTGTGTGTGAATGGATGAATGATACACTGTAGTGTAAAGCTCTTTGGAGTCCTCACTCTGAGAGGCGCTATACAAGTGCGGGTCATTTATCATTCTTTAACCTCCCCTGAAGTCCAGAGGCATCTAAATGCTTTCTGAAGAAATCCTCCTCACGTTTTAACCTTCATCTCAACAACGCCATGTGCTCATGGGGTGAGGTCAGTTTGAACATCAGAAACAAACTACCTATGCAGTTCCTAAGAAAAGTGAGTTACTGCAGAAAAATGTTAATTTGCCACCTTCTCCACCTTCTGCTGCTATAAAAGGTGTCTCCACCCGGGCTGCCAGCTGTGGAGCTCCTGCAGAGGTGAGAACTTAACAGGTGAACAGGTGAGTAATCCAGACTAAAACATAACTGCTGAATGAAGACTTAAAATTTGGGATTAGATTAAATGATGTTTGATATGGTTACGTCTCTATATATAATTCATACATACACTAGATATGAAAACAACTCAAACGTTCATCTGTCAGAAAGGTTTTGTCTCCCTTTAATGTTTCATGTGTCTTTATTTCATCAGAGAAGAGGAAATGGACCGAGCTCCAGTCAGACTCAGCTCATGTGAGTATCTGGTCGATGGTGAAAGTAACCAGTGAGACCCAAAGGCTGCAGCCACCAAACGTGAGATTAAACGTCTGTAATGCAGCAAGAAATGAAAACATTAATACATTCTTCATGTTTGAGCAGATTTTAATGGTTTACGGTTTTCATTTAGGATTAATTGCATTTTCCACGTTTGGGCTGTGAGACGTCAGAGCTCCAGCTCGATCTGCAAAAAAACAATCAAATGCTGTTTTTTTATCTTTACATCTGAAATAATGTGTGAAGGCTTAGTTTGTAAAATCGGGTTAGATGTTGCAGCAGATATTGTTTTTCCTGCTAAAGAATGAACTGTCTACATCTCCAGTGGCCTGTGGCCTGCTGCTGCTGCTGTCTCTGCAGCAGAGGCTCTCTTCTGCTGTCCACATGAAGTCAACGTTAGAGAGCTGCTTGGTGGACACCGATTATGAAGAACTGCTGACAATATCAAGAAACGGACTCCCTAAGACAACAAAACCTCAAAAAGTAGCTATTGTTGGAGCCGGGATGGCGGGACTGACAGCTGCCAAACTGCTGCAGGATGCAGGTCATGAGGTAGAAACAAGTCAATAATCAATGCAGCTAGAGATACTTGATCATAAAGACCTGAAGCACAGCTGATCTTATTTAGACACAACCCGGCCAGCAGGGAGTAATAATGACGTGTTGGGCCATCATTAGGGAGGATGTGAGCAGCAGCTTTGATCAGAAACTAAAAATAGAGATAAAAATAAAAACAAACTGGTATTCTGTCTCGGGTGTTACGTGATGTTTCATGAGCAGAAACTCATAGAACCAAAAACAGGCATTTATGGAGCTCAAAAAGAAAATAAACAAGGAAAGTAAGACTAAATAAATGTTAATTATTCTTCAGATTTAAATTATATTAGAATAAATGACATATTACGCTGGATTTAAAAGCGTGAATGTAGCTTTATAAATATCTGCTACTTTTCAATCAGATCTAAAAAATGTATTTGTTGTTTATCATTTTTGAGTTCATTTCAAACCAGAGTCAGAATCTGAGCTGTGGAGAAACCAGAAGTTTCCTAAACAAAGAGTTGAACCAGTCTGAGAATTCAGAACAAGGAAATAAGCGCTGATTTTGACCAGATCTACGGCAGCCTCTGAGGGGCAATCAGAAGCAGGAGCGAACAGAGGAAGTGTGGAATTTACAGCATACGCCAGAGGACAACAACCCTTCTTCTGCTTCAGGGGGTTTCATGTTTGCAAGGTAACGACTCTTATTGTGAAGGTTTGAAGGAAGTTCTTTGGGTTCCGTTGGATGCTGCTGGAGAAGAACCGGGGTCATTCCTCGGGTTGTTGTTTTGGTGCCTTTTATACGAAACGCTTGATGTTCCCTACTGCCTGCTCTAATATGTGACACGGATAAATAAATAGATAGCTTTGTTCACAGGAACACGTGGAGGTGTGGGTGAATGAGTGAATCGGATTTCTGACTCAATAGAAACTCATTCTTCTGCTTTTACTGTTCCGTTTTCACCACTTTAATCATGAAATCCTTTTGTTTCTGGACTTTCCTGCCTTACACGTGACCCGGAGTCTCCTCTCATCAGATGACCTGACCTGAGTCACACGTCAGTCACGCCATCTGCGGCTCATCTGAGGAGCAAAAGGACATTTTTCTTCATCTTTGTACTTTAAATAGAATTATGTTTACGTTTATTTAGCAGACGCTTTGTCCAAAGCCACTTACAGGTAATAATGAAGCCAGCAGGTTGCCCTTAAGGCTAACGACAAACAAATTTAAGATATTAATAATAATAATAATAATTAATAATAATTATTATCTCCTCCTTGAACCGTCACCTTATCGTGGTGGAGGAGTTTGAGTGCCCTAATGATCCTAGGAGCTATGTTGTCTGGGGCACTTAGTGCCCCTGGTAGGGTCTCCCATGACAAATTGGTCTTAGGTGAAGGGTGAGACAAAGAACGGTTCGAAGGATCTTTCATGGCGGTTAAAACGAAGAGTCGGAGTACCCGGCCCGGAGGGTTACCGGGGTCCCACCCTGGAGCCAGGCCTGGGGTTGGGGCCCGTGAGCGAGCGCCTGGTGGCCGGGCTTTCGCCCATATGGCCCGGCCAGGCCCAGCCCGAACCGGATACATGGGCTCGTCCAACTGTGGACCCACCACCCGCAGGAGGAACATGAAGGGTCCGGTGCAATGCGAATCGGGTGGCAGACCAAGGCGGGAGCCTTGGCGGTCCAATCCCCGGACAAGAAAACTAGTTTTTGGGACATGGAACGTCACCTCGCTGGCGGGGAAGGAGACGGAGCTTGTGGCAGAGGTTGAGCGGTACCGGCTAGATATAGTCGGACTCACCTCGACACATTGCATTGGCTCTGGAACCCGAGACCTGGAGAGGGGTTGGACACTCTACTTTGCTGGAGTTGCTCCGGGTGAGAGGCGGAGGGCTGGGGTTGGCTTTTTGTTAACCCCGAGACTCTCTGCCTGTGTGTTGGGGTTTACCCCGGGGGACAAGAGGGTAGCTTCCTTGCGCCTTCGGGTCGGGGAACGGGTCCTGACTGTTGTTTGTGCTTATGGGCCAAATGTCAGTTCAGAGTACCCACCCTTTTTGGAGTCCCTGGGACGAGTGCTAGATAGTGCTCCATCAGGGGACTCCATTGTCCTGCTGGGGGACTTCAATGCTCACGTGGGCAATGACAGCTTGACCTGGAGGGGTGTGATTGGGAGGAACGGCCCACCTAATCTGAACTCGAGCGGTGTTTTGTTATTGGACTTCTGTGCAAGCCGCAGTTTGGCCATAACGAACACCATGTTCGAACATAAGGATGCCCACCGGTACACTTGGTACCAGGGCAGCCTAGGTCACAGGTCGATGATCGATTTTGTAGTCGTATCATCTGACCTGCGGCCGTATGTTTTGGACACCCGAGTGAAGAGAGGGGCGGAGCTGTCAACTGATCACCACCTGGTGGTGAGTTGGATCAGATGGCAAGGGAACATGCCGCGTAGACCTGGCAGACCCAAACGCATAATGAGGGTCTGCTGGGAACGCCTGGCAGAAGAACCTGTCAAGACGGTCTTCAACTCCCACCTCCGGCAGAGCTTTGACCACGTCCCGAGAGCAGTGGGGGACATTGAGTCCGAGTGGACCTTGTTCCACTCTGCGATTGTCGAGGCGGCTGTTGCTAGCTGTGGTCGTAAGGTGGCCGGTGCCAGTCGTGGTGGCAACCCCCGTACCCGCTGGTGGACACCAGAGGTTCGGGGAGCCGTCAGGCTGAAGAAGGAGGCCTACAGGGCGTGGCTGGTCTGTGGGTCTCCGGAGGCAGCAGACAGGTACCGGATAGCCAAGCGGGGTGCAGCAGTGGCAGTTGCCGAGGCAAAATCTCGGGCGTGGGAGGAGTTTGGTGAGGCCATGGAGAAAGACTATCGATCGGCTCCAAAGAGGTTCTGGCAAACTGTCCGGCGCCTCAGGAGAGGAAGGCAGCAACTCGCTCACACTGTTTACAGTGGGGATGGGGAGCTGCTGACGTCAACTGAGGCTATAGTCGGGCGGTGGAAGGAATACTTTGAGGAGCTCCTCAATCCCACCAATGCGCATTCCGAGGAGGAACCAGAGCTGGGAGGCCTGGGGATGGACTGTCCGATCTCAGGGGCAGAAGTTGCTGAGGTAGTCAAACAACTACACAGCGGCGGAGCCCCGGGGGCGGATGAGGTTCGTCCTGGCTATCTTAAGGCTATGGATGTTGTAGGGCTGTCATGGTTGACACGTCTCTGCAACATTGCGTGGTCATCGGGGGCAGTTCCTAGGGAGTGGCAGACCGGGGTGGTGGTCCCCATCTTTAAGAAGGTTGACCTGAGGGTGTGTTCCAACTATAGGGGGATCACACTCCTCAGCCTCCCTGGAAAGGTCTACGCCAAGGTACTGGAGAGGAGGGTCCGATCGATAGTTGAATCTCAGATAGAGGAGGAGCAATGTGGTTTTGTCCTGGCCGTGGAACTGTGGACCAGCTCTATACCCTTGCAAGGGTGATGGAGGGGGCATGGGAGTTTGCCCAACCAATCCACATGTGTTTTGTGGATTTGGAGAAGGCTTATGACCGTGTCCCCAGGGGCACCCTGTGGGGGACGCTCCAGGAGTATGGGGTGGGTGGCTTTCTGTTAAGGGCCATTCAGCCCCTTTACCAGAGGAGCGTGAGTTTGGTCCGCATAGCCGGTAGTAAGTCGGACCTGTTCCCAGTGAGGGTTGGACTCCGCCAGGGCTGCCCTTTGTCACCGGTTCTGTTCATCACTTTTATGGACAGAATTTCTAGACGCAGCCATGGTGTGGAGTGTGTCGAGTTTGGTGGCAGGAGAATCTCGTCTCTGCTTTTTGCGGATGATGTGGTCCTCCTAGCTTCATCCAGCTCTGACCTTCAGCTCTTGCTGGGTAGGTTCGCGGCCGAATGTGAAGCGGCTGGGATGAGGATCAGCACCTCCAAATCTGAGACCATGGTTCTCGACCGGAAAAGGGTGGCTTGCCACCTCCGGGTCGTGGGAGAGGTCCTACCTCAAGTGGAGGAGTTTAAGTATCTCGGGGTCTTGTTCACGAGTGAGGGTAGGAGGGATCGGGAGATCGACAGGCGGATTGGTTCGGCATCTGCAGTGATGCGGACGCTGAGCCGATCTGTCGTGGGGAAGAGGGAGCTGAGCCAGAAAGCCAGGCTCTCGATTTACCGGTCGATCTACGTCCCAATCCTCACCTGTGGTCATGAGCTTTGGGTAATGACCGAAAGAACGAGATCGCGGATACAATCGGCCGAAATGAGTTTCCTCCGTAGGGTGGCCGGGCTCAGCCTTAGAGATAGGGTGAGGAGCTCGGACTTTCGGGAGGGACTCGGAGTAGAACCGCTGCTCCTCCGGATCGAAAGGAGCCAGTTGAGGTGGTTTGGGCATCTGGTCAGGATGCCTCCTGGACGCCTCCCCGGGGAGGTGTTTCGGGCATGTCCTGCCGGCAGAAGGCCCCCGGGTCGACCCAGGACACGTTGGAGAGGTTACATCTCCAATCTGGTCCGGGAACGCCTTGGGGTCCTGCCGGAGGAGCTGGTGGACAAGGCCGGGGAGAGGACAGCCTGGAGCTCCCTAATTGGGATGCTGCCCCCGCGACCCGGACCCGGATAAGCGGAGGAAGACGACGACGACGACGAATAATAATAATAATAATTATTATTATTAATTATTATTAATATGGTTAATAATTAATATTAATAATATTAATAATAATATTTAGTAATAACAACAATAATAATTAATAATATTAATAATAATAATAATACTTTTTTGTAAGCGCCCTTCAGTCTCTCAGGGTCACTGATGATGGTTTAACTGGTCAGTATGAAAATGTATGAGACATGAATTTTTAATAAATATTCATTTTCTTGCTCATTTAATCATTCATTTCATATTTTATTGTAGAATTGAGTCATTTTAAAGCAAGTATGAGTAATTTAATAACTCAGACTTTTGCATTTTATTTTGAAATCACTTCTGGCTAGACTTAATGAAAAAGTTGGGTCATTTTATCCCATTTCTAGGGTAGAAAACAGAACCTAGCACTTGGGTTACAGAGCAATCCTAATTGGGTTATTTTTAACCCAGCAGTTTTGACTGTGTGTTACCCTCCAGGTACATCAGGTGTTACACCTCTACTGTCGTTACCCAAGAGAGGCAATCTCTGTCAAGAATGAGGTTTGTCAAAAACAACTAAGTAAACCATGTTGGGCTCACAGACTGGCATGCATGGAAATGAAAGTTTAATCTTTATATGATCATAAGACTGGGTTTTCTGGAAGATAAAAAAAAACTGCAGCTCCCAGTCATGTCCTACTGACAAGCTGCAGCTCAAAGTGAAAGCAACGCCTCAGACACCTCTAGCAGAGGTTGACTCCTCACACGGTAGGAAGGTTTAACTGCTCATGTCATTCACTGAGTTTCTGTAGTTTTCTGTGTTTGTTAAAGCTTTTAAAAGAACTACAACAGAATTCCATCTGAGCCCTTTGATCTTTGGTTGCATTCATTCCACCAGCTTTGGATTATGAACCATGCTAAAATGTTTACATTTATTTTTGTTTTCTTAACGCAGAATTTACATTTATTCTGTGTTTCGGTGAATCCTAATAACATTTATGATGGGATGGACTTACATTCAAAACTAACTGATACTTTTATTCCCACAGAACCAGAAAAGAAAAAAATACAAGCTAGGATGGGTCTGACTGAGATGAAATGGGAACTATGTGAGTATGTTCTCATCTGTTTGATTTTAGAACTTTATTTTGTTTTTTTACTCTTTAAGATGATAATTAACATCGCCTAATGAATCTGGTCCGCCAGACTCACTCTGTCAGGGTTTGGAGCAAGTTAATGACTGGATGCAGTCGGGTTTTCTCCAGTTAAACAAAGACAAGACTGAAGTTACTGTCTTTGGAAATAAGAAGGATAGGATGGAGGTTGTTGCTCGACTTGGCTCCAGACGAATAAAGCTGAAGACTCAGGTTAGAAATCTTGGTGTTACCATTGATTCACTGGTTACATTAAGACTATAACTAGATCGTTTTATCTCCATCGAATGGCACGACTCAGAGGTCTCGTGTCCACACGAGACCTGGAGAAACTCATCCATGTGTTCGTCTCTAGCAGGCTGGACTACTGCAATGGTCTCCTAACTGGTCTTCCTAAAAACGATGTCGGTGTCAAGTTTATCTATAAAGCACATTTCCAACAATCAGAGACTGCACAAAGTGCTGTACACAGACAAGAAGTAAAAATAAAATGATAAAACACTGAGAACCATCCAGTAGACCCTAAAATGACTTAACTATAAAATCAGTTAAAAGCAAGGGTAAAAAGGTAGGTTTTTAAAAGAGACTTAAAGGCAGAAAGACTGTCAGCAGACCTAATCTGTAGGGGAAGGCTGTTCCAGAGCTCGGGAGCGTCCACAGACAAGGCTCTGTCGCCTCTGGACTTCAGCCTGGACTTGGGAACAGATAAAAGATGTAGAGAGGATGATCGGAGGTTTCGTTTGGGGACGTGAGCGTTTAAAAGTTCCGACAGATAAGGAGGGGCCAAATTGTGTTGTGCCTTAAAACAGATCAGTAGCACTTTAAACTGAATCCTGTAAGTGACCGGGAGCCAGTGAAGAGCTTGTAAGACTGGTGTTATGTGATCCCTGCGCCTCCTACCCGTCAGCAAGCGGGCTGCCGCATTCTGAGCCACCTGCAAGCGGTGAATTGACGACCGCTCCAGTCCATGATAAAGAGAGTTGCAGTAGTCGAGTCTCGACATGATTAGCAGGTGTATAACCTTTTCAAGGTCTTTGAGTGGTAAATAGGGCTTGACTTTACTAAGAACACGCAAATGAAAGGACACGCTCTGGACCACAGGACTTATCTGTTTATCAAGTTTAAAATGGCCGTCAATGAAAAAACCCAGATTTCTTGCCTGAGACACGCAAAAGGATTCTAAAGGGCCAAATACACGTTTTACCCCGTGCAACAGCCCAGGGTTCCCAAAAACAACAATTTCCGTCTTTTTGACATTTAAAGTGAGAACGTTCAACTGTAGCCAGATTTTAACATCTTTTAAACAATTCAGTAACTTGTCAAACGATGGCCATCGAGGATGTAGTGGACGTAAATCTGCACATCGTCCGCAAAGAAGTGTTACACGATGCCATGTTTATGAAAGATTGCACCAAGATGTGAAGCAACTGCAGCTTATTCAGAACGCTGCTGCTAGTCTTAACAAGAACTAAAAGAATCGAACACATCACTCCTGTTCTTAGATCCCTACACTGGTTACCAGTAAACTACAGAACCCCAGCAGGGTTGTGAGATCCTTAGGAAGCAGTCAGCTGGTAGAACCCCGGCTCAGAACCAAACAGGGTGAAGCTGCTTTTAGCTACCACGCTGCTCACATATGGAATCAGCTTCCTCATGACCTCAGATGTGCCTCAGCTCTAGAAATGTTGAAATCAACATGAAAACCCTTCATGTATTCATCAGCCTTTGAATGGATGTTTGTTATGCTGCACTTTCTGCGCTGTAACTGCTACCCTTGTGAGTCTATGCCTTTCATCTGTTTGTTGAATCTGAAATGAATATCTACATTTATCTCTTTGATTTATTGTGTTTGCTGTTCTTGCGTTGTGTTTGAAACGTGCTACACAAACAAAGCTGCCTCTCCTTAATCTTCTCTGAAGAAAACAGCTGAGGCACAGCAGAGAGGGACCTGCCTCTTGGACTGGTGTGTATGTTTTCTCTTTAGATGAACTGAGATTTATTTCAGTGCAGTTTCTGAGAGTGTGTGTGTGCTTTTCACTTCCTTTTATTTGCATTCTGTCTGTTGAGGAAAACCACAGCCAGATATCTGTTTCTGCTTTTTGACTTTCGTTTTTTTACACCAGTAAAATTTTTCCTGGACTTTCACAGAAAGCATGTGACTCTGTCCCCTTCCAGTGATTTAGCGATGGTTTTGTTCTTATTGGTTATTTAAGAGTCTGTAAAGGTGACACAACCTGGTAAAGAGTCTACGTTTTAACTGGTTTCTGACTAAACAGATCGTGGTAACTGCTTTGGTTTCTTTCATATTTTGACTGCAGTTATCTTCAGTTTGCTGCTGCTTGTGTTGCGCCGGAGCCACGGTGCAGCCTCCGGCCTGAAGGAGCATCTGGCTGACTGTTTGGAGGACGATTTCTACGATATGCTGCCGACCATCCAGAACGGCCTTCCTCACATTAAAAATTCTCATCATGTGGTCATTGTTGGAGCTGGGATGGCTGGGCTGACAGCAGCCAAACTGTTACAAGATGCAGGACACATGGTAGACCCAGCAGCCTTATTATGGTCTGAATTATCAGAAAGTGTTGTCCAAGGACCATTTGTGGCCATTAATTCCATTTCTAGAATGTTGCAGTCTGTTGACTAATTTGAAATGTTTTAATTCAGCATACGGTATTTTGTTTTTCATTTTAAAAATGCTTATATTTTGAGGCTTGCAACCACTTTTAAATTGACTATCATCCTCTTTAAAAGCAAGGACACCCATGTCTTAAACATAACAAGATTATATTGGAACACCAATGCAAACCCTTTTGGTCTTAAAGGGGCATTATGGAAGTTTGACAGCCAAAACATGTATAGAAATAATAAATGTCTTCTTCATACATTCTCCTGCAATGCCCTGGTGCTGTAGGATGAGCCCTGGCATTTTTACTGTGATTGCCTGTTTTTCTGTAAAATCACAGAAAAAGAGAGTTGCTCGGGTCGAGCAGGCTGCTTCATGCGCGTTCACGCTCAGGCATAGCCCGTAGCGTTTGCTATCCGTAGCTTTAGCAGCAGAAAGAGAGGTAGTACCAACTCAGCGACTTTGTCGCTGTTCCTAACGCCTAGTGATGAACCTAGCTACATTTCTGAGGACCCTTAGCTACTTTCTGTAGAACTTTATTCTAGATATTTCCTGCAAATTAGCAACAAAATAGCCATTTTAGCTTCGAACCGTTCTTTGGTTTGACGTTGCTTCAGCTGTCAAAAAGGATATAAAAGTTACAGGTGTGTAGCTCACCCAGTAAGATGTTGGACTCTTGTGCAGAAGACCCGGGTTATATTCTGGATGTGAACATAGTTTATTTAGGGTTACTTTTTTACATTAATGGTAAAATTTTTTACAGTAAGATGCCCAAATTTTTATTTGAGACTCGCTGAACGGCATTGAATTCACAGATAAAAAAGATGTGGGTTCAACTTTCATTTTGGAACAATTTTTCAAGCAAGGGAAGGGAATGATCTGAGCATGCAGGAGAACTGACCCATCATAAACCTTTGTCGGCTGTGCTGAAGAGAAAGGTACAGAACCAAAGTATTTAATTAATTAGCTACGCATTCTCCTGTCCTCTGGGCCACACACACACACACACACACACACGGAGCTGACTGTCTCAGCTGTTATTTTCGTTAAGGAGTGTGCACGTACAGCATGCGCGCCTCGTGCACAAGCCTACTATTGAAGCTGCCATTACGCTTTTGGCCTGAGGGGGCAATCGCGAGCATAAAAATTCAAAACTCCGTAAAGTCCCTTTAAATAGCAGAAGTGGTACAATCGGCTCTTTTATTGGAAACATTGCAGTAATAAAGGCTTCAGTATGTTCCTGCCAGTGATGTAGCAACTGCAATTGTAAAAGTCAAATCTGTGTTACTTTTAGCAGTAATAAAAGTATTGTTAAGGCTCCTTAATCATCTAAACTCTAAAATTAACCAAGGTTACCATCGTGGAGGCCAGTGGTCGAGTTGGTGGACGAGTGGAGACCTACAGGAATGAAAAAGAGGGCTGGTACGCTGAACTGGGCGCCATGAGGATCCCAAGTTTTCACCAGTAGGTGTGATATCCAACAGTACAACAATCTACGATGAATGTACATCTAATTGGAGTATTTTAGGATGGGTGGTTTTGGCATTATTGATTTGCACCCACTCCTAGTTTTATAAAATATTGTTGTGATCCTGAATATTCTTGGTGTCTAATGCCATCTGTTGGCCACGGAGTTCAACTGGCTCAGACATTGTCGAATGTTTGGTCAACAGCATTGTCCGTGGGTTTGCTGAACTCCTGGGAGTGAAGCTTGACAAATTCATAATGGAGGACATCAACACGTATCACCTGGTTAACAGACAGAGACACAGGACGTATGCAGTGAGAGCAAATCCAAACATCCTCCGTTACAACGTGGCGCCGAGTGAGAGGAATATGTCGGCCGATCAGCTGCTACAGCAAGCTTTACAGAAGGTCAGTTAGCGTCAGAGACGGATGGAGGTGAGCTGATGTCAGCGGATCTAAGATGGGAATTAAAATGTTCTTATTGTTTCCCTGAAGATACAGTTATCAGCACCATAACATAACGCACTAGTCTCTCCGTCAGCAGCATTGTGTTAGAACTGTGATGCAACATGAGTTTACTGGTCTTTGTGGAAAGAGTCCTTTAACACATCTGCGTGTTAGGCTCACTCATGGTTGTAAAGAAGAAGAAGATATCATTTCTATAGCACCTCTCAAGATAAAAATCACGAGGCGCTTCACAAAAGCAAAAAATGTAAAAATATAAAAAAGAATATAGAAAATGTTTAAAAATATATTTAAAATGAGCAAAAATAGACAATTGTGATTAAAAAATGTTAAGAAAGACAGAGAGAATAGGAAAGAGGGAAATCAGTGGATCCTGAGGAAGGTGGAATAGGTGGGGAGAGCAGAATAAAGAGAGAGAGGTGAAGAAAAACCAGCTTGAACAGGTGGGTCTTCAGCTGCTTTTTAAAGGAGACCACTGAGTCCACTGATCTCAGGCTCAGGGGGAGAGAGGTCCAGAGTCTGGGGGCCACAGCAGCAAATGATCTGTCACCTTTGGTCTTTAGCCTGGTGTTGCACAACCAGTAGGCTTTGATCACTGGACCCCAGGGACCTGCTGGGGGTGTAGGGACTAAGAAGATCACCAATGTAAGATGGTGCTTGTCCATGTAAGGCCCTATAGACCAGAACCAGGATCTTGAAATGAACCCTGAAGTTGACTGGCAGCCAGTGAAGCTGGAGGAGAAGCGGGGTGATGTGGGTGTGTTGGGAGGACTTGGTCAGAAGCCGAGCACAGGCATTCTGAACCACCTGTAGACGGTTCAGGGAGGTTCTGCTCAGACACGTGAAAAGAGAGTTGCAGTAGTAAATGGTGAAGTCCGAAGCCAGACAGGTTCAAAAAGAAATTCCATCCATTTTGGGCCTTTTTAGAAGCTTTTCTAAAGCTCTCAGATCTAAAAGAATTCAACTCAGTTTGTTTGTATGGTTTATCGCTGCAAGAGTTCCCTTAAGGCCCTTTACCAAGTACACATTAAACCTGGACTACAAGAACTGGTCTGTCTGGAAAACTCCATGTTGCCTAAGGGAACCTACAGCCACTGCTCAGTGTCATCACGGTGCAGTAGATGACCAACAGGATGACCTTTACTGCAATAATAATTCTTTTTCCTAGGTGAGGGACGAAGTCGAAGCTCACGGCTGCCGTGCTGCCCTGAAAAAATATGAACATTATTCTGTGAAGGTAAGAAAAACGTTTATTTGTTCACATTATACGTGCCACCAAAATGTCGTTTGGTGGGTAACTTGAACCGAAGAAAACACTTTAAGGCAGAGATGTTGACAGAGAAAGGTTTGGTGGCGTTTTCCCATCTCCCATCTTTCAGCCCGTGTTGCCACATAACACACACTGTGGGACCCAGACTGGTGTATCCAGGATTTCTATCACCCCGTGTGGGCTGGATTTTGAAAATCATCCGACAATTTGAAAGTCCAGTCGCGTGAACCGGCTCTAACGGAGAACTTTGCTTGTTTTCCAGGAATATCTGACAGAAGAAGGAGGTCTGAGTCATGAAGCCATCAGGATGATTGGAGAACTCCTCAATGAGCAGAGCCTCATGTACACCGCCCTGACTGAGATGATCTACGACCAAACAGACATCAGTGACAATGTGATGTGAGACCAAACACACGCTAAACCCACCCATATGTGTTTTAAACAGTATAAAAGTATAAGAAGTAGAACTAATACCACTGTTTTTGTACTAAAGGTACTACGAGGTGGCTGGGGGCTCGGATCTGCTCCCCAAAGCTTTTCTTTCTGTTCTCGATGTTCCCATTTTCCTGAACTCCAAGGTTCAGCAAATCAATCGGACAAATGGTGGCGTCATTGTGAGTTACCAGTCAGATCAACGGCCCCGCCTAAGCCAAATAAATGCAGACGCTGTCCTGGTAACGACCACGGCTAAAGCAGCCCTCCTGATAGATTTTCATCCTCCGCTGTCCATCCATAAGATGGAGGCCCTGAGGGCAGTCCACTATGACAGCTCCACCAAAATCCTCCTCACCTTCAGTGAGAGGTTCTGGGAAAAAGACGGCATCAGAGGCGGGAAAAGCATCACGGACGGGCCGTCTCGTTTCATCTATTATCCGAGCCACGGTTTCCCAGACAACGACACCATCGGCGTCCTCCTGGCCTCCTACACCTGGTCTGATGACTCCCTCCTCTTCCTGGGTTTGTCTGATGAAGAGCTGAAAGAAACAGCGCTCACAGATCTGGTGAAGATCCACGGTGAGCGTGTCTGATCTCTCTGTACCGGTGTGGTGGTGAAGAAGTGGAGTCTGGATCCTCACAGCCTGGGCGCCTTCGCTCTCTTCACACCATACCAACACCAGGAGTACGCCAAGGAGCTGTTCCGGAGGGAAGGCAGGATCCACTTTGCTGGTGAGCACACGGCTCTACCTCACGCCTGGATCGAGACGTCCATGAAGTCAGCAATCAGAGCGGCTACTAACATCAACAACGACGCCCAGCAGCTTCCACGTAAAAACAGAAGAAGAGATGAGCTCTGAACTTCAGAGGAGCTCCTCATGGTTGTCCATGCATTGTTGTGGTTGTTTTACTTTATGAAGTCCTCATTTTTAAACTCTTTTATTAAGATAACATTTATTGTTTAGATCAGTTTTCTAAAAGCTTCAAGTGTCTGAGCCTCAAATGTGGTGATAAATAGAGAACCCGACCTAACAAGAAGCTAACCCTTCTGTGTGCTTGTGATGCGTTCACTTGTGCTAATTAAACATTTATTCATGGAAACGTAAATTATGCCCTTGTTTAAATGGATCTGCTAATTCTGACTAAATAAATGTTGACAAACTATGAAAAGGCTGTGTTTCCCTTAGCCAACGCCCACAATAACTCCAATCTAATAAAACTGCTGCATCTTATTAGCTGAAACGATGAAAATGAGACAAAGCTCTAATAAAACTGGTGCTCAGTTTCCTACTAAAGGGAACTGATGAATTCGGTCATATGCTATCAGATTCTTCAAGCTCTCTGGGCTTTTTGCTCAGGTGCAGTAGCATCACCTGTTGCACCTGCATGCAAAGCAGCGGACACCAGATGAGTGTGCAGATCTCAGCGGCTCTGCTTCTTCTTTGTTTTGTGGTCAAACATTAGTTTAAAGTCCCACGATGAAAAGGTCAGAGGTCATTCAGTTGTATTTTAGTTTTACTAGTAATATATCCAGGCGACAGGGATCCAGGAGTCATCTTTAACTGGATCTCAGGTTTGATGCCTTAAGTCAAACCGCGACCCGAGTCCGGACAAGAGGAAGACTGGATGGGTGGATGGATGGATGGATGGATGGATTGGTGGATAGATGGATGGATGGGTGGATGGATGGATGAATGGATGGATAGATGGATGGATGGATGGATGGATGGATGGATGGGTGTATGGATGGGTGTATGGATGGGTGGATGGATGGATGGATGGATGGATGGATGGATGGATGGATGGATGGGTGGATGGATGGATGGATAGGTGGGTGGATGGATGGATGGATGGATGGATGGGTGGGTGGATGGATGGATGGATGGATTGGTGGATAGATGGATGGGTGGATGGATGGATGGATGGATGGATGGGTGGATGGATGGATAGAAGGATGGATGGATAGATGGATGGATGAATGGAAGGATGGATGGATGGATGGATGGATGGATGGATGGGTGGATGGATGGATGGATGGATGGATGGATGGGTGGATGGATGGATGGATGGATGGGTGGATGGATGGGTGGATGGGTGGATGGGTGGATGGATGGATGGATGGGTGGATGGATGGATGGATGGATGGGTGGATGGATGGATGGATGGATGGATGGATGGATGGATGGGTGGATGGATGGATGGATGGATGGATGGATGGATGGATGGATGGATGGGTGGATGGATGGATGGATGGATGGATGGATGGATGGATGGATGGTGATGGATGGATGGATGGATGGATGGATGGGTGGATGGATGGATGAAATGTCAAAACGGAAATAAAATGTTTTCCATTTTCATGTTTTTCTTTTGCTCATGAAAGTCTAGCTTCACTAGTGAATAACTGCAGGGCAGGGCTGGGCGATATGGCCTAAAATAGTAATGCGCGGATTGACTTCTAACCCGTGGTACCTGCGGGTTACTCACGGGTTGGGTCAATAAATGTTTCCTTCAGTGCGGTGCGGTTTGGGGCGGGTTCATGAAATATTTATATATATATATATACACTGAGGATAAAGACATGAATCAATGCTTAATTTTTTAAAACACAATATTTAAGACAGTTATTTAAACACGGTCACGTTTTAAAACATAACTCCGCGTAGATAACCTTCGACCCCATGACGTAGGCACGTACAGAACGTGGCAGTGAAGTGCGCCTAAGCTCCAAGCAGGTGGCAGGCAGCCACGTCAACCAAACGATGGAGGACAATATTTTTGATAAAATTCATTCGGGAGTTTACATTTTTAAAAGAAAGGAGGGACAAACTGCTAAATTGCGTGTTTGGGAAAGATTCAGCGAGGTAATCAGCGCAGACACCAGCAGCAGCATTTGCTGGACAAAACAAGGACATAACAGTTAATGCGTTTGTTGGCTTTCAACATGTTTGATAAAAGTTGTAAAATGTTTTAGTATTTTGTTTGCCCAAGCAGGGGCTCTAGGTGCTGTTTTTGTATTGGTTTATTGCACTATTAGTAGGGTAACAAACAAAAATTACCCTTTTTAATTAAATTTTAAACCTTCTTTATCTGCCAATGCAATTTTTTTATTTTAGCCTTTAAAAATGTAAATGTTACTACCATTTTCCAGTGCCAATTTGGGGGCACCTTTGTCTGAATAAAAGAGCATTCAATCAATAACGTGTTTTTAATGAGGCGGGTCGGGGCGGCGTGGGTTGTAGAAATAGACCTAGTGATGCGGGGTGGTTTGGTACAGGACAGACGTTATCAAATCTGCGGTACCCGCGCATCACTAGCCTAAAACCGATATGTTGAGGATTTCGCTTCAATAACGACAAATGGACGATAACTACAGGTATGCGCTGAGTCAAAAGTTGCCCATTAGATGGTGATGTCACATGTGTTACGTTTAGTCACATATTTGGTACAGCTTCTTAAAGCGACATGAACGTTATCAACCTGCACACATCTGTTTTATCATCAAATTTATTGACATGGGAAAAATTATCTCCATAAGAGTCAGAAATTTCGATAACGATACACTTTTGATTTATCGCCCGGGCCCACTGCAGGAAAAGCGATGCTCTGCTGCCATTTATCGTTGACAATATTTAAATAAGGTCCGAGCTTTCTCCTGTTTCTCTGCCTCTTAATCAGCTGATCCGAGTCTGACGGCTGAGCGCAGCACGAATGGTAAAATGGTAAATGGCCTGTATTTGATATAGCGCCTTCTAGAGTCCTGGAACCCCCAAAGGCACTTTACAACACAACCAGTCATTCACCCATTCACACACACATTCACACACTGGTGGGGATGAGCTACAATGTAGCCACAGCTGCCCTGGGGCGCACTGACAGAGGCGAGGCTGCCGAGCACTGGCGCCACCGGTCCCTCCGACCACCACCAGCAGGCAACGTGGGTTAAGTGTCTTGCCCAAGGACACAACGACAGCGACAGACTGAAAGGACTCGAACCTGCAACCTTCCGATTGCGGGGCGAGCACTTAACTCCTGTGACACCGTCGCCCCATCACGAAGCGAGACCGATCGCAGTCATGTTTAATTACTAAATGAGACAATCGGCTGAACAGGTTGAGGGAAATCTGTTGAAACTAAATCACAGGAGATGTCCACAGTTGGGAAGTCTGTGTTCACAATCTGTTCATAAACAAACAGCGTTTAATACGTGTTAACGAGCAAGATGAGAATATTTAACTGAAGATGTTTATCTGCTCAATAGCAGACTCCTTAAACCTAAACTAGGTGTCTTCTTTACAAACGCGTCTCCATCCACCAGCTGCTCCAGCTCCTGCGGCGTAGCAACAGGGACCCTGTGCTGCAACCGCCGCAATGAATCAGCATATTTCCGCTAAGACAGACTTAAACACGGTTGCTGAATGATTTGTGCAACAATCAGATTTGAATTTTATTTCCATAAAACGCAAGTTCCAGATGAGATATTACAGAAAACTGGGACAGCGTTTTCCCGCAGCAGGGGTACGTCATGTGACCATCCACATGACGGCTCGCTGGCCGATGCTACGGGTCTAATTAACGTGTGAGTGAACTAGCTCAGACCTGCTGCTAGAGCACCTTGTGTAGAACCGTGACACCGATGTCGGTCTTGAGTTGCAAGAACTGGATTTTTTGATGACGACAAACGACTGAGTTATTGAGAAATAACAAAGTTTTGTTCGTTAATGGAGAGCAACGTCTGCAAACCGCAGCGGCCGAGGAGAAACTGAAAGGGATTTATTACTTCTGTCTCATCAAACCCATCAGACGCCGTTCCTCTTTTGTCACAAACACAGAAAGTGTGACTGGGTGAGACAACCGAGAAGGTGAATGAGTGATGGATGGAATGGTGAAACTTCAGACGGAAGCAGCTTGAGGTAAAAACAAAAACATGATGGGTAAGTTAAGGACCAGCAGCTTAAAGGATAAAGCAAACTAACCTAAACTCCTCAATAAACCTCGTCTATCTGATCAGAGTTCATCTCAATTTCTCCAAACTGCTGTTGTTCATGTAGCTGGCTAGGACACCAACAGGTCACAACAGGTCACCATTCACTGACCTCATACAGTAGCCATGCATGACTTACAGAGACGCTGATGCATGCTTTCATCACCAGTAGAGTCGATTACTGTAATGCCCGGCTTTCTGCTCTTCCCAAAGAATGGTAAATGGTAAATGGCCTGTAATTGATATAGCGCCTTTTAGAGTCCTGGGACCCCCCAAGGCGCTTTACAACACAATCAGTCATTCACACATTCACACACACATTCACACACTGGTGGTGATGAGCTATGATGTAGCCACAGCTGCCCTGGGGCGCACTGACAGAGGCGAGGCTGCCGAGCGCTGGCACCACCGGCCCCTCCGACCACCACCAGCAGGCAACGTGGGTTAAGTGTCTTGCCCAAGGACACAACGACAGCGACAGACTGAGCGGGACTCGAACCTGCAACCTTCGGATTACGGGGCGAGCACTTAACTCCTGTGCCACCATCGCAAGTACCTCAAAGAGTACCTCAAGTTTACAACTCCTGCAAAATTCAGCATCTCGTGTCCTGACGAAGACCAGGAGGCAGGGGCACATTACACCACTGTTAAACAAGCTGCATTGGCTTCCTGTACGTTTCAGGATCGATGTTAAGTTTCTTTTCATGGTTTTTAAATGTCTAAATGGTCTTCTTATCTCTCAGGACTGCTTCATAACTACGAGCCTTCGCGGTCCCTGCGCTCCTCTGGCAGTCATCTCCTCATCATTCCAAAAGTCAGGACACACTCCCAGGGCGAGGCATCCTTCCAGTTTCATGGCCCTCGCCTTTGGAACAGTCTGCCAGAGGACCTCAGGGCCGTAGAGAGTGTTCTTGTTTTTAAGGTCAGGCTCAAGACTCACAGCTTTTAAGTGATTTTGATCTATTTTAACCTGTTTTTACCATCTTTTATATATTTTATCAGTGTTTTATCACTTACTCTTAACTAAATAACACATATTTTCCTACATATTTATTTTAACTTGTAATAATTATTAGTTTGAACCAGTCTTAATACTTTGTTGTACAATATTTTATAAATTTAATTATATGTTTCTACTTGGTTATCTTTTTTCACTGTGTTTTATTTAGATTTTTATTTATCAGCTGTTTATGTTCAATTTGGTTCTTAACTTGTTATCTTAGTCTCATTAGTAAACTAGTGTTTCCTCTGTGGGGGCCGGCTGCCCCGGGGGCAGCGGTGGGCTGTGGCGGCCGGGGTGCTTCCCATGTTTACTCTTGCCAAGGCTATTGCTGCCAGTCTTGGTGCTCCCGGTGCAGTTGGCTCCTTTGATGGCGTTTTTGTCTTCTTTGTACCTACTACATCTGCACTCAGTCAGCTGCCCTTTCTCTATTACGTGTGTGTGTGTGTGTGTGTGTGTGTGTGTGTGTGTGTGTGTGTGTGTGTGTGTGTGTGTGTGCGTGCATGCAGGGGTTTGCATCTGCGTGGGATGGGATTGAGGGTGGGAGGAGGAAGAAACAAAGGGGATCTCTTATGTGAATCTGTGTGGAGGGGTGGGAAACTGACTGCTGTCTGGTTGTTTTTAATAATGTGAAAGAGATTTGAGCTGCATTTGCATGAAAAGCGCTTCATAAATACATTTTGACAGATTTTTGATTCAGGTCTCTGCCGGTGGGATGCCAAACCAACAAGCCACAGCCGTGAAGCTGGAATCATAAGCAGTTTCTCTTTACTTCGTTCCATCCAAACCCACCAGACACGTCCGTCTGTGTGGTGGAAAAGGAAAACAGCTAAAAGGGAAGCCATGTGGTTATCACACAGTGTAAAAAAATAACAGGCTAATGAAAGAACAGCATCAGCTCTAGTGACTCAGAGTCAAACCGTTTGATCATGAGACCCGGCGGATGGCATGAAGTAACAAAACAAAAGCAAAAGTGATTCTGGAGATTCCCGCCAATCACAGAGAGGCCCGTCAGTGAAGCACATCACATAATCCAGTGAACGTGTAATCCAGAGCACACAAGACACCAGCACGAGTCACCGTCTGCACTCCTCCACAGGTAAGAAGCTCTCATTTCATCTGAAACTAAAAGAACCTCATACAGTAGCCATGTCTTCAACAGGGGTGCCCCCAGAAAATTTTGATGGGGTGGCCAGACGGGCCTCAGACAATGTTGGGGTGGCACACCAAAAGGATCCTTATGGTAACGCTGGGAGAGATTAGCTTGTGGCGAAGCAATGCATTGTCCTTTATTTGTTTTTATTAAAACACAAAATGTATCAAAAACACTTCACTCAAATTTGAGAAACACAAACATTTCAGATAAATTAATTTCAGTTATTTCTCATTTTATTTTTAGTTTGATTCACCTGTCGTCACAAAAAACCAGAGATATAAACTTTTCTGCTTTAAATGGTGAGCAGCAGAAACATATATCATTTATTTTTGGTTTAATTATTTCTTTACTGGTTAATTGTGAAATTGTTTATTGTGTTTTACATTTATGTCTTGAATACATTAGATTGATTTATGGTTTCAGTGAATGTTAATATGATTTATTAAAACAGGTTTTCCCTGGGGGTGGGGGTCAGCAAATTTCTAGGGGTGGCCATGCCCACCCCTTGGGGGCACCACTGGTCTTCAATAGAATATCAAATTATTTAAAAACGCATGAAAATTATATTAATCATTAAGAAAACAGCTAAATCAGTAAACCAGACAAACACAACAGCAGCATCAACACCTGGTGATTAATAAGTAAAAACAACATAATTCATGCACTTAAACTTCTTTATGTTCATCCATCCATCCATTGTCTGAACCCGCTTTGTCCGGGGGGGGGGGGGGGGGGGGGGGGGATGGGGCTGGTGCCTATCTCCAGCGGTCAATGGGCAATCAGGCGGGGTACACCCATGGACGGAGAGCCAGTCCATCGCAGCTTCTTTATGTTCAATAATGCTAAAAACTATTTTCATGTAAAATTCAATAGATAGAAAATGACTTCATTGTTTAATTTTTCTCAATGTTTGCATTTTCCTTTGATCTTTTCCTTTTTTTTTCTCAAGCAAGTTCAGACAAGCGTGTAGCGTAAGGATGGGCGAGCTCGTGCAGAGGTGGAATTTATGTGAGTATCGTACAAACATGCATATAAAATGTTGTCACATCAAACATTAAAGACATTTATTATTGAATCAAATGAGTTGTTTGAGTTAATGCTTTATTTAGGACATGGTATCAATTAGTTTTGCAGCAACAACTTTTTAATGATTGGTATTGTTTTCAGAACCAACACATCTGATCTGTTCTATACACTCTAAAAAATGATTGATTCAATCCACACCATTTTTGTCAGGTTCCACATGAATGTATTTTGTGTTGACAGCATGAAAAAATGGACAATCTAACATGTTATGGTTGAATTAATGTTCATATTTATTTTTTACAGTAGGTGTGAAATACCTGGATTTATGCCGTTTCTTCTGGGAAACTCACCTTTCTATTTTTATTCATTATTTTAATTGCTTAAAGAGCAAGTCACCCCAAAATCAACCTTTTTTTCTGTTAAACTATATAAATGCGTGCCTAATCTTGCTGCAGACACGTGTAGTCAACAGTTTTGCACTTTAGTGCATTTCAGTTAAAATTGTAATTTTCTGCCTAAAACTGTCAGTGTTGTGCCGTTGTCGGGTAAAAACTCTATACTGCATTAGAATTTAAATCTGCCATTGCTATTGGCTAAGAGGTACCCTAGAATGTTAGCTGGTACCATATGATGTCACAATGTCATTGTGAGCCTGTGTGTGTGTGTGTGTGTGTGTGTGTGTGTGTGTGTGTGTGTGTGTGTGTGTATTTGTTAGCGGCTCCACCCTCTCGGTCTGCTAGGCAACAGCATTTGTTGCATTTTTCAAACAGGAAGTGGGAGTGGAGTAATACTCTGGTAGGGGGTGACTTGCTCTTTAAGGTTACAATAATAACGCACTGTGTTTGTGTAGTTACCTGTGTTAATTTTTCCCTATTCTTTAAAATGTGTGGGCTGCGAGTGAATGTCCCCAATGTGACATCAAAAAAGTCTATTCTATTCTATTCTATTCTATTCTATTCTATTCTATTCTATTCTATTCTATTCTATTCTAACTGAAAGTGTTTCTCTGATGCTTAAAGCATTGTGACTCTGGGTTTGAGGTTCCAAAAGGTACACACACCTAAATCAACTGGTTACTTTAGGTGTGTATTAATCATGTCTCTCTGGGATTTTTCCCAGGTGGGCTGAAGCAGGTGGGTCTGTCAGAACGGACAAAGCATTCTTTCTATACATGCTAGGGGGCGGGACTTGACCTGAGCCAACCACAAGGTTCTGGTTTTGTTTTGGCCTCAGCTTTCAGATCACATCAGAATGTCTCCATTTTACCTATGCTTCTGATTTAATGTCTCGTGTACAAAACCATCATAAGGGTGGTCCTACTGAACGAGCCCAGGCGTCGTATTTCATAACATCTATAACTTTAGTTTAACTGTTCACAGGTGTGAGCCAAATCAGAACAGAGAGGTTCTGCGGGTCCTATTTATGTCCTTTCTCTATAAATGTCTGGAAGTGGAGAGGGGGTCGGTCTCCAGAAACAATCCTTACTCTTACAAACTTGAGTTTCAGCTCACAGTTGTTAAAGAAAACACACCTGATATCTGAAGAATCTGGTTCATCTGTTTGTTTCTGTTCATTCCAGTTCCTGTCATCGTGTTCCTGCTCGCCCAGCACCGAGCCACTGCCACCTTCAGTCTGAAGGAAGAGCTGTCCGACTGTCTGAACGAAACCGACTACACCGATCTGCTGAACACAGCCAAGAATGGTCTGCATCACTTCAACAACTCTCACCATGTTGCTATAGTTGGAGCCGGCGTCGCTGGACTCACAGCCGCCATGTTGCTGCAAGATGCAGGGCACAAGGTAAACCTCACCTTACACGTTCAGAAATAACCTCTAACCCTAACTCTAACCAAGGTTGCGGGGCATTAGATGTAGCATCCGTTTGAATTTGTTGCTTTTTGAGAAAACAGTTCTGAATCTTTCACTACGTTGACACAGGTGACCATAATAGAGGCCAGTGAACGCGTCGGAGGCCGTGTGCACACCTACAGGAATGAGAAAGAGGGCTGGTACGCTGAGTTTGGAGCAATGAGGATCCCCAGTTATCACATGTGAGGATGCCTCTAATTTCTATAATTGACCTTTCAAAGTAAAAGCATGCTGGCATTATATGCTGCTATTCGGAAAGATCATTAATGGTGTTGTTAGGTGCTTGACTCATCCTTGTGGGGAGCAGTGATGTCAATAAAAATCAGAAGAAAATAAAATCCTGGACCAGAAGTGTCTGGAAGTGTCACATGCGCCGTAGTCAACAATGTCTTCATTACTGAACAGGATCGCCCGCTGGTTCATCCATAAACTTGGCCTTCAATTGAATCCATTCATCATGGACGACATGAACACATTCTATCTGATTCGTGGGAACCGGAAGAAAACCTACGCTGTGAAGGCAAACCCCAGCGTTCTGAATTACAAGCTGCCAAAAAATGAGAGAGGGAAGTCAGCCACCTGGCTGCTGAACAAGGCACTGCAGAAGGTAGGTTAAGTAGCGTTTCACCACTGAATAAAGTTTTATCAGGACTGTATAACGACTTTATGCCCGACCAAACACAATCACCCCGGTTTTACTTACCTATCCATTAGCAGCATGGCTAGGTCAGAGTCTGCAGTACATGCTGTTCTGTCAAAAAGAGCTCTCCAGCGAGGAAAAGCCCGCCCAATGTTAAGTTTGGTCTTTGCTCTTTTGTATTTTCCTTTTCTTTTCCTAGTTTCCTCTGATGAAGGTTAGCGTTTTTTGGTGGATCTGTTGCTGCACAGTTCTCTAAACCGCGGGTCTAACACAAACGTATAGACGTAGATGCCCCGTGGACTGGCGCTGCCTACTAAAGCTGCCGAAGGTTCTCCATTCGCTACCAGTGTATTCAATTCCACTGAGGAAGGTGCTTACCCAACAAAAAAACACATTTATCACTTTTTTTCACAAAATCAGACACATTGTAAGGCACGAAAATTAAAATATAAATATAATTAAACCAAAGAAATAAAAAATACATTTACATAGAAAATCCTATCAGGTGGGCTAGAAAAGTCACTAGTAATCCTACGTTATCTGTTTTCAATAGTAGGCCAGTTGTTGTAACTGTAGGCTGCATGAAAACGGGCATTGTTGCTCACTCTGCATCGACTTTGGAGAGTGAGGAGACCCATCCAATATGGCGGCGACTCTCTAACGCCCAATGGGGTGTCTACGTATTAATGTCTATGGGGTCTACATCTACATGATAATTCCAGCAGCAGTGAAACAGACGTTGGTCCCCATAACTATCACAGCTCTGAAATGAACATAATAGAGGGTGGGATGCCACCAAAACCTTCCAAAACACGTTATTCCATTAAAGTTGCAGAATGTGTCTTTAAAGACAAACAGATTTTAACGCTACAACATCGTTTGATTCAGGATCAGATATAAATGATGAAATTACGTTGTAAATCACAAACCGGGTTTGGTTTCATATAAACAGACTGTCACTGAAACTCAACAAAAAGTAAATAAACAATAAATAAAATATTGTCTGATCATTTTCCTGTAGGTCAAAGATGAGGTGGAAACAAATGGCTGCCAAGCTATGCTGAGGAAATATGACCACCTCTCTGTAAAGGTAACACCATGCGATCTCTCTGCGAGCAAGCCTGAGTGATCTGATGATTCATGTCCAGCCGAACAAAGAAAAGACGCTCAAGTCAGAAGACAATAGTCGGCAAACTGGAATGAGGAGCGGCCAAAGGAGGCGCGAGCTTTAGGGTTAACCGTAGAGATGAATTTATGTTACGTAATTTAGTAACTTAAAGAGCAAGTCACCCCCTACCAGATTCTTAACTCCCACTTCCTGTTTGAAAAATGCAACAAATGCTGTTGCCTAGCAGACCAAGAGGGTGGAGCCGATAACAAATACACACACGACATTGTGACATCATAATCTACCATCTAACATCATAGTGTACCTCTTAGCCAATAGCTATGGCAGATTTAAATTCAAATGCAGTGCTGAGTGTTTACCTGACGGCGGTGCAACACTGACAGTTTTAGGCCGAATATTTAAATTTTAACTAAGATGCACTAAAGTGTCAAATTATTATCTACATTTGTCTACAGCACGATCAGACACTCATTTATATAGTTTATCAGCAAAAAAAAGTTTATTTGGAGTGAGTTGCTCTTTAATCTCCATGGTTATTCCTCGCACCTCCTCTAGCTGCTCCTCATTCCAGTTTGCTGCTTCTGACGACTGGAACGAGCTGCAAAAATCACTGAAGCTCACTACCTACATTCCATTATCTTCCTTCAATAATTCATTCATCAGTGTGCTTCTGAGTACTTAAAAACTGCTCATAGTCTGGTTTGACTGCTTGTACATAATGAGAATAGTTCTTTGTTTTTATGTCTGACTGTTTTGATCTTATTTTTATCTCATATGTTTTTATCTCACCTGTTTTTCTTTGGTGTGAAGCTAACTGTGTCTGTTGCTGCGGCCTCTTGGCCAGATCGTCGTTGTAAAGGAGAACGAGTACTTTTATATGAGGAAATATAAATATGAGTAAATAAAAAAAATAAACAAATGGACAGAGCATAGGTTGAGTCCAAGGGTTGTTTCAGCACCCCCGGAGTGTCTCGCCAACGTTACTTACTCCTGATTCACGGGAAGTGATCGTACTTACGTGTTACGTGTGCTTTGTGGTGAATGTGACTCATGGCGCCCATACCTGTTGAGCTTTTGTGATCACAACTTACTTTCATGTCAAGATCAATGCCAACCAAGCAAAGATTACAGCAAAACAGGAGGATGTTTGGTCAAAACTACTAAAGTTCATGAGCTTCTTGGGAGTGAAAAACTCTAAAACCTCCGAGGCTTTTTGGCTGAGGGATCCACATGCAGTACATTTCTAAAAGTCCGTGTTTTTGGCTGCAATATAAATAAAGGAGTGAACTTCTGTCAGGGGTCTGAATATTTTCTGTACCCACAGTATATCTGGAGAAAAAAAAGATCTCAGGATGACCAGGGACAAAACAAGACCTTCCTCTCTGTAGGAATTCCCACCCTCTTGTGGGATCCCAAGGTGCTCCCAAACTAGAATGCAAAGCAGGGAGGCTGGAGCACTCAGGAGAGTAAAAGAAACTAAAATTTTGACACATTGTGTTTTCATTCTCTGATAAATACACACTGTGTTGAAACATTAGTTTCTTTTACTCACTCGAGTGCTCCAGCCATCCTTTGTTCTCACTGAGTTGTTCGGAGGCTGTGGAGCACCGACCTATGAGTGGTCCATTCCATATCCGTGTTCCCAAACTAGCTTAGAGATATAATCCCTCCTGGGTCGACTCAGGTGTCATGACTAAAACGCCTCCCTTAAAAAGTGTCCGAACCACCTCGGCCGCCTTTTTAGTCATGGAGGAGCAGCGGTTCTATTCTGAGAAACTCATTTTGCTCATTACTCAAGTCTCGTGATCATAGTTGAAACGTAGATCATGTGGTAATTCCTGAGCCTCGCTTTGCGACTTAGCTTCCCGAACCAAAGACTGCGTTTGTCCGACAGGAATACCTGAGAGCTGAGGGTGGTCTGAGCGCCGAGGCGGTGAGGATGATCGGGGACTTGCTGAACGAGAACAGCGTCATGCACATGGCTCTGACCGAGATGATCTACATCGAGAGCGATGTCAGCGACAGCACGATGTAAGTCTGGACAGATCCCTACGCATTATGGGATTATTAAAGTAAATATCGGAGGAATACCCAGATGTTTCTTTAATGGTCACGTGCTTCAGGGTGAGAGGGTAACATCAACGTGGCACGACCCAGATGAAAGGAACACCCGTTGAACTTGATGTTCTCCGCTTGTTTTTAAGGTACGATGAAATAACTGGAGGAACGGATCTTTTGACAACGGCGATGGTGTCAGTTCTTCAAGCCTCCATCTTCCTGAACTCCCCTGTGAGGCGCATCCGGC
This sequence comes from Nothobranchius furzeri, assembly GCF_043380555.1. NCBI lineage: Eukaryota > Metazoa > Chordata > Actinopteri > Cyprinodontiformes > Nothobranchiidae > Nothobranchius > Nothobranchius furzeri. Next base: position 90,295,860 of record NC_091742.1, on the reverse strand, counting down.
ACTCGGATAAGGGTGTAACCCTGTGGTACGAGACCGACCACTCCTCCTTAAAAAGTGTCGATGCCGACTTCGCCCTGGTCACCACCACCGCTAATGCAGCCCTCTTCGTGGATTTTGATCCGCCTCTCTCCCTCCCAAAGATGGAGGCCATGAGGGCGGTTCACTATGGAAGCTCAACTAAAATCCTCCTCACCTTTAGCGAAAAGTTCTGGGTGCGCGACGGCATTCAGGGAGGGAAGAGCATCACAGACGGACCGTCTCGCTTCATCTACTACCCCAGCCACAGCTTTCCTGGGAACGACACCGTCGGCGTCCTTCTGGCCTCCTACACCTGGGCTGATGACTCGCTCTTCTTCCAAGGAGCGAGTGACGAAGACCTGAAGGAGCTGGTCCTCAGGGATCTGGTGCAGATCCACGGGGATTACATCAGGTCTCTGTGCACTGGGGTAATAGTGAAGAAGTGGACCTTGGATCCTTACAGCCTTGGTGCCTTCGCTCTCTTTACACCGTACCAACATCTGGAGTATTCTGCAGAGCTCTTCAGGAATGAAGGCAGGATCCACTTTGCTGGCGAGCACACGGCCTTCTCTCATGGGTGGATCGAGACGTCAATGAAGTCTGCAATCCGAGCTGCCGGAAACATTAACGATGTAACCGGAGTGCGACACCGAGACGAGCTCTAAGATCCCACAGTTCGTGTGTCAATCAAGCAGTTACCAGAAAAACGAGCTCAATCAGGCGTTAACAAAACTGGATTTCACTGGAATTGAAAGAGAAGTGAGATTTTGTATTAGACACTGAGAAAGTCCAAGAGTTTCCTCAGGTATCAGGTTGTTTCCACACAGTTTGAACTCATTTCAAATAATGGTCTAATTTCATAAAAGTTTTTGTCATCTCATTATATTTTAAAGCTGTTTAACACAAATTGATATTAGACGTCACAAAAACATAAAAGACACATTTGGATCTTGAAGTTTTCATTTATTTTAATAATTCATGATATCTTGGTATGTTTTCCTACCTGCCTTGAGGAGGCCTGCCAATATTCTGCTTTTGTACTTTCATAAATGAAAACAGCTTTGAACCTGAGATACAGACGTGTATAATTTCTTAGAACTTCACTAACAACACACTGGTGGCCTGATGAGGTTGTAGCTTAAATGGTTATGTTGCAACTCTTTCATATTTTAAACAATTTTCTTGAGCCAGAATGTGCTAAAATAACTCTTTACAAGGCAATGAAAGGCTACCCAGCCTCTATCGCCCCCTGTGGCCAGAATATCACACTTGCAGCTTCACAGTTCAATTCAATACAATTCAAGTTTATTTATATAGCACCAAATCACAACAAGAGTCGTCTCAAGGCACTTCACATAATAAATATTCCAATACAGGTCAGTTCATTAAGCCAATCATCAAAAAGTTTCATATATAAGGAACCCAGCAAATTGCATCAAGTCAAGACTTGATGCAATTTGCAGACACACGCATACACCAACACCTACACACAAACACACACACACACACACACACACACACACACACACACACACACACACACACACACACACACACACACACAAACACACACACACACACACACAAGCACACACACACACACACACACACACACACACACACACACACACACACACGCACACACACACACACACACACACACACACACACAACATATATACCAAGTCATGTTCTATTTGGTGAGAGATAACCTTTATTGTATTTATCCTAGTGAATCTATAATTAAACGGATAAACTAGCAGTAGCACATCCAACGTCAACGAAAGCAAAATGTTATTATCAGGAGAGGGAGAATGTTTAAGTGGTTAGCAGCAGTGTGCTAGACGATGGCCCCCTCCATGAGGCCACCACAGCTCAGCAGAACATCATTGTAGCTTCTTCTGGGGAGAAAAACACTTAGAGAGAAAATAAAGTCAACAGCTGAAATAGCAGGAAATAATACAGTTAAAGAGCAGATTGTAGAAGAAAGTAGTCGAGTGTGAAAAGTGGTCAGTGTGTCCTCCAGCAGTCTAAGCCTATAGCAGCATAACTACAGAGATAACTCTGGATAACTCTTTAATTGTCATAAATAAATATTTATTTCCATGAATCAGAATAGATCTGAATTTTGCAAAGAAGTGATGAAGTGACTTTGATCTTGTTTGATGATGATGTCAGCGAAAAGTTAGTTACTAACAGGAAGTGATATTTTATTTCTTCTAGACAACAGACTCTTCCTCCTGAGACTCCAGCAGGCTTCACGTGTTTTAGTTCAGAGATTTAAACCCAGATTGGACAGGAAGCAGGTCCGCTAGCTAACCTAGCATCATAGAAACACAACACACCTGCTGCTCAAGCCTGTGTCTGCAGGAACATACAGTAAAATGTCCTTTTGCTCCTCAGATGAGCCGCAGATGGCGTGACTGACGTGTGACTCAGGTCAGGTCATCTGATGAGAGGAGACTCCGGGTCACGTGTAAGGCAGGAAAGTCCAGAAACAAAAGGATTTCATGATTAAAGTGGTGAAAACGGAACAGTAAAAGCAGAAGAATGAGTTTCTATTGAGTCAGAAATCTGATTCACTCATTCACCCACACCTCCACATGTTCCTATGAACAAAGCTATCTATTTATTTATCCGTGTCACATATTAGAGCAGGCAGAAGGAAACATCAGGCGTTTCGTATAAAAGGCACCAAAACAACAACCCGAGGAATGACCCCGGTTCTTCTCCAGCAGCATCCAATGGAACCCAAAGAACTTCCTTCAAACCTTCACAATAAGAGTCGTTACCTTGCAAACATGAAACCCCCTGAAGCAGAAGAAGGGTTGTTGTCCTCTGGCGTATGCTGTAAATTCCACACTTCCTCTGTTCGCTCCTGCTTCTGATTGCCCCTCAGAGGCTGCCGTAGATCTGGTCAGAATCAGCGCTTATTTCCTTGTTCTGAATTCTCAGACTGGTTCAACTCTTTGTTTAGGAAACTTCTGGTCTATCCACAGCTCAGATTCTGACTCTGGTTTGAAATGAACTCAAAAATGATAAACAACAAATACATTTTTTAGATCTGATTGAAAAGTAGCAGATATTTATAAAGCTACATTCACGCTTTTAAATCCAGTGTAATACGTAATTTATTCTAATATAATTTAAATCTGAAGAATAATTAACATTTATTTAGCCTTACTTTCCTTGTTTATTTTCTTTTTGAGCTCCATAAATGCCTGTTTTTGGTTCTATGAGTTTCTGCTCATGAAACATCACGTAACACCCAACACAGAACACCATTTTGTTTTTATTTTTATCTCTATTTTTAGTTTCTGATCAAAGCTGCTGCATCACATCCTCCTAATGATGGCCCAACACGTCATTATTACTCCCTGCTGGCCGGTTTGTGTCTAAATAAGATCAGCTGTGCTTCAGCAGGGGCGTGTCCAAGGGGTGGCCTGGGGTAGCACATGCCACCCTTGGAATATGAGTGGCCACCCCACTGAATTTCCTTTAAATAGACTTATCCACAAAAAGCTTGGGGTAAAAAAGAAAAAGCATAACCATTGGTGCCACCCATGCACAAAGAAGTGCACTACTTGGGCCACCCCATTTTAAAAGATCTGGCCACGGCACTGTGCTTCAGGTCTTTATGATCAAGTATCTCTGAGACAAACAGGAACAAATAAAACCTGCAGAACCATCTGAGGTGAATCTGAGCCTCCGTTATTGGCTGATTAGCAGTGTGTGCTCATGGTTTAACCAGATGGGTGGTTAATGCAGACAAAACAAGCGTTGATGCTTCAACATGAGAATTTATTTTCAGCAAGAGCAAAGAGAAATCTGAGTGAAAGTGTTGCTTTTCAGTAGAAAATATGAAAGGAAAAGTTTAGGGAGAAAAGTCACAAATCACCAAAACAGATCTAAAACATCAGAGAAAATCCAGCGTAGAGAAACTAAAGTAAAACTAAGGTTTTGGATGGAAAATTACATTTTTTTAAAGGGTTTGAAAAAAAAAGGTTATCGTTACTGGATGGATGTTCGAACGTTGGCAGCATCCAACCAAAGCCAGGAGACAGAAGACTCTACAGCTCGTCTCTGACTGACCCTTCCTCAGATCCCACTCCAGCGCCCTCGTTGATGTTTTTCGCCGCCCTGATTGCTGACTTCATGGCCGTCTCGATCCAGGCGTGAGCGAAAGCTGTGTGCTCACCGGCGAAGTGAACGTTGCCCTCTCTGCTGAACAGCTCCTTGGCGTACTCCAGGTGTTGGTAAGGTGTGAAGAGGGCGAAGGCGCCCAGGCTGTGAGGATCCTCACTCCACTTCTTCACCACCACGCCCGTGCAAAGAAACCTGACCTGCTCTCCGTGGATCAGAGCCAAATCGTTCAGAGCCACCTCTGAGCTGTTCGTCAGACAAACCCATGAAGAGGAGGGAGTCTTCGCCCCAGGTGTAGGAGGCCAGGAGGACGCCGATCTTGTCGTTGTGAGGGAAACTGTGGCTGGGGTAGTAGATGAAACGAGAGGGCCGGTCGGTGATGCTCTTCCCTCTGTAGATGCCTTCCTTCTCCCAGAACCTTTCTGAGAAGGTGAGGACGATTTTGGTGGAGCTTCCATAGTGGATCGACTTCATGGCCTCCATCTTTGGCGTCGAGAGAGGTGGTTGGAAGTCAATGAAGAGGGCAGCTTTGGCAGAGGTTGTCACAAGGACGGAATCAGCAGTAAAACTCTGAACATCACCGTTCGTGTCCGACTGGACCTCCAGTGTGACCTGACCGTCTTCAGCCTGCCTGATGGACCTGACCTTCGAGTTGAAAGTGATCGAGTTGTTTCTGAGGGTTTTGGAGAGAGCTGTGGGGATTCGATCCATCCCTCCGGTTACTTCACTGTACCTGGAGGTCAGGGAAGTTTCACGAGCATTAACACGTACGGTCGACAGGTGTTTTCATTTAAGTACAAGCGATTCATTAATCACTGATATTTATTGTCTCGTACTTGACATTATCGCTGACATCACTCTCCAGGTAGATCATCTCCGTCAGCGCCATGGCCATGATGCCGTCTTCGTTCAGCAAGTCTCCAAGCATCCTCATGGCCTCCCGACTCAAAACCCTTTTTTCTTCCAGATAGCCCTTTGGACAAAAACATCAGACTTGTACGAGTCAGGTGGCGACTCGGCTGAAAACAGAAATGAACGCAAACCCCTACACGGTAAAACCTGGTCCCTCCTTTTTCTGTTGATGCAAATCTAAACTTTAGAAAAAGGCTGATTCCATTTCCTTATGTGACTAAAACATTTATTTAACATTATTTAAATGAATCTACCTTAACAGAGTAGCCGTCAAACATGTTCAGCGCCGCCTCACAGCCTTGAGCCTCCACCACCATCTTCACCTACAGGAAGCAGATTTCACTTTAAAGAGCAAGTCACCCACTATTCAGTTAAATTCAATTCAATTTTATTTACATAGCGCCAAATCACAAGAGTCGTCTCAAGGCACTTCACATAATAAATATTCCAATTCAGGGCAGTTCATTAAGCCAATCAGAAATAATGTTTCCTCTATAAGGAACCCAGCAAATTGCATCAAGTCACTGACTAGTGTCAGTGACTTGATGCAATCCTCACACTACGCAAGCATGTAGCGACAGTGGAGAGGAAAACTCCCTTTTAACAGGAAGAAACCTCCAGAGAATCCTGGCTCAGTATAAGCAGCCATCCTCCACGACTCACTGGGGATCGAGAAGACAGAGCACACACACACACACACACACACACACACACACACACACACACACACACACACACACACACACACACACACACACACACACACACACACACACACACACACACACACACAAAGACAAGTAATGTGTCTATAGTTATATTGTGATTTCTTAGTAAATATTCTATTTGGTGAGAGATAAACTTTATTGTATTTATCCTAGTGGATCTATAATTAAACGGGTAAACTAGTAGTAGCACATCCAACGTCAAGGAAACAAAAAGTTATTATCAGGAGAGGGAGAATGTTTAAGTGGTTAGCAGCAGTGTGCTAGACGATGGCCCCCTCCATGAGGCCACCACAGCTCAGCAGAACATCATTGTAGCTTCTTCTGGGGAGAAAAACACTTAGAGAGAAAATAAAGTTAACAGCTGAAATTGCAGAAAATAATACAGTTAAACAGCAGATTGTAGAAGAAAGTAGTCGCGTGTGGAAAGTGGTCAGTGTATCCTCCAGCAGTCTAAGCCTATAGCAGCATAACTACAGAGATAACTCGATAACCTAGCCTTTTGGATGGAGGCATGTTGGAGGCAGGACAAGGGAGAGCCGTCTCAGAAACGCCCTACCAGTCTTACTCCACCCCCACTCCCTGTTTGAAAAGTGCAACAAATGCTGTTGCCCTGCAGACCGAGAGGGTGGAGCAACTACCAAATACACACAAACACACAGGCTCACAACGACATTGTGACAGCACATGGTACCAGCTAATGTTCTAGGGTACCTCTTAGCCAATAGCAATGGCAGATTTAAATTCAAATGCAGTGCAGAGTTTTTACCTGACAACGGCACAACACTGACAGTTTTAGGCAGAAAATTACAATTTTAACTAAAATGCACTAAAGTGCAAAACTATTGACTACACGTGTCTGCAGCAAGATTAGACTTGCATTTATATAATTTATCAGGAAAAAAAGTTGATTTGGGGGTGACTTGCTCTTTAAAAGCATTCTTGTTTTTTTCTGAGAGGCAAAGTTTTCTTTAAAATACAAAACAAAACTTTATTCTCTAATAAAATCACACTGACGACTTTAAAGTGTATTGCGTCCTTTGTTTAGAGCCACACTGTTGTTTTGGTGACTGAATAACTGGTGTTGTTCATTTCAAATGTGCTGCGACCTGGTGGTAAAAAGGAGGCAGAACCATCACAACCACAACGGGGTTTACAGTGTTTGTAAATCGAAAACTTTATACAATTAAAAAGGCAGAAGAAGAAATACCAACTGAAAGGGTTTAGTTATTCACTGATGCTGCTTTGACCCCTTAAACAATCCCTTCCAGGGCTGTTTCAAGGCTTTTGAGGGTCCAAGGCAAAACAGAGTTAGAAGCCCCCGCCCCCAAACCTCAAGCCCAAAGGAACAACAGCATGGACAGACACTTCACACGTACATTACAGTAAAAGATTTTTGGGTGCAAATATATGTTGTAAATCTTGCAAGCTTGATTATGTTTACATTTAAACATTTGTAAAAAGCCCACCAGCCCCCCCCCCAAACAAAAAGGGCAGTAATTGTCTGGGGCCCCCTGGTCAGCTCGGGGCCTTGTTTGCCTGTCTTATTGCTCCCTTTAAACTACTTCGGTCTTATAGCATCCAGATGGAGCATCATGGTTATTACCTTCATCAGAAACAGATTAGTGTCTACTGCCCCCTGGTGGAGAATCTGCAGACGGCAAGGGCTCATTTGGTTCGTTTTTGAATGACGCAATAAAACACATTTTCAAACTCCACTTCTCTTCCTAGGGAATACTTTTATTGATGTTAGTATTTAAAGTTCATGCCATCCTAACATTTCTGTTGATATTGTTCTCAAACAGCTTTCCTGGACGTGATGTGCGTTATTTACCTGGTTTAGTGAACGCTGCAGCAGCTTATCGGGGGTTGCACTCTTCTCATTTTCAGTTAGGTCGTAGTTCAGGAGGGAGATGCTTTTCTTCACGTCGGACGTCCTGTGTTTCCGCCCGTTTACGTGGTAGTAGGTGTTGTCATCAGTCATGTTGAACTCATTCAGAGGGAGGTGCAGTTTGTGGATAAGGGAGCGGAGGATGCTGAGGGGACATTTTTCCATGAAAACAACATCGACAGTCTTCCTTTCTCCACACGTAACATGATGTTTTACACATTGATGACTGGACGGGATCCTCATGGCCCCCAGCTCCACGTACCAGCCCTCCGTCTCGTTCCTGTGCGTGATCACTCGTCCTCCAACTCGATCGCTCACCTCGTAAATGTGGACCTTTTCACAAAAACACGATTAAAGGCATTTTAAACACTCAGAACTGTTTACCGCTCCTGTTATGCGCTGCACTGATTATTGACTTGTTTCTACCTCATGTCCTGCATCCTGCAGCAGTTTGGCAGCTGTCAGTCCCGCCATCCCGGCTCCAACAACAGCTACTTTTTGAGGTTTTGTTGTCTTAGGGAGTCCGTTTCTTGATATTGTCAGCAGTTCTTCATAATCGGTGTCCACCAAGCAGCTCTCTAACGTTGACTTCATGTGGACAGCAGAAGAGAGCCTCTGCTGCAGAGACAGCAGCAGCAGCAGGCCACAGGCCACTGGAGATGTAGACAGTTCATTCTTTAGCAGGAAAAACAATACATGCTGCAACATCTAACCAGATTTTACAAACTAAACCTTTACACATTATTTCAGAAGTAAAGATAAAAAAAAACATTTGATTGTTTTTTTGCTGATCGAGCTGGAGCTCTGACGTCTCACAGCCCAAACGCGGAAAATGCAATTAATCCTAAATGAAAACCATAAACCATTAAAATCTGCTCAGACATGAAGAATGTATTAATGTTTTCATTTCTTGCTGCATTACAGACGTTTAATCTCACGTTTGGTGGCTGCAGCCTTTGGGTCTCACTGGTTACGGTTACTTTCACCATCGACCAGATACTCACATGAGCTGAGTCTGACTGGAGCTCGGTCCATTTCCTCTTCTCTGATGAAATAAAGACACATGAAACATTACAGGGAGACAAAACCTTTCTGACGGATGAAAGTTTGAGTTGTTTTCATATCTAGTGTATGTATGAATTATATATAGAGACGTAACAATATCAAACATCATTTAATCCCAAATTTTAAGTCTTCATTCAATTCAATTCAATTCAATTCAATTCAAAAATACTTTATTAATCCCAGAGGGAAATTGATTGCTGTAGTAGCTCAGGATAATAATAATAATAATCAAGTCGTCAAAGAGTTATTGTATATTACAATGGCTGTTGGCAGGAAGGATCTCCAGTAGCGGTCAGTTATGTTCAGCAGTTATGTTTTAGTCTGGATTACTCAGATTAAAGTTCTCACCTCTGCAGGAGCTCCACAGCTGGCAGCCCGGGTGGAGACACCTTTTATAGCAGCAGAAGGTGGAGAAGGTGGCAAATTAACATTTTTCTGCAGTAAGTCACTTTTCTGTGGAACTGCGTAGGTAGTTTGTTTCTGATGTTGAAACGGACCTCACCCCATGAGCACATGGCGTTGTTGAGATGAAGGTTAAAACGTGAGGAGGACTTCTTCAGAAAGCATTTAGATGCCTCTGGACTTCAGGGGAGGTTAAAGATTGATAAATGACCCGCACTTGTATAGCGCCTCTCAGAGTGAGGACTCCAAAGCGCTTTACACTACAGTGTATCATTCACCCATTCACACACACATTCACACACTGATGAGCTACGATGTAGCCACAGCTGCCCTGGGGCACACTGACAGAGGTGAGGCTGCCGAGCACAGGCACCACCGGTCCCTCCGACCACCACCAGCAGGCGAGGTGGGTTTAGTGTCTTGCCCAAGGACACAACAGCAGAATTCTCTGTCCGGAGCCAGGATTGAACCTGCAACCTTCCATTTAGTGGACGACCCGCTCATCCTGCTGAGCTGCTGCTGCCCAGCTGCTGCCCAGCAGCTGCTGGTTGTAATACGTTGCCGATGGTGTACCCTACCAACATGTCATCTCATTTCTCTGAAGCACAGAACCAGCTACAGTGACAAAGGAGTGTCACTGTGTTTGTAGTTCCAAGGAAGTGGGCGTGTCCCTCCCAAACTGACAGCCTCAGTGGCGGTTTAGATGTGAGGAAATCTCAGCAAGAATTTATTTGTAATTCTAACGGTTAGAATTAATATGACAGCAGCTCTCTTTGTGTGTGTGTATGTGTGTGTGTGTGTGTGTGTGTGCGTGTGTGCGTGCGTGCGTGTGTGTGTGTGTGTGTGTGTTTAATGGCTAAGCACACAAAAACAGAACAAGCCACACTTTTATGACTGCATGACTGCATGACGTTTTTTATTGTCATTTTTTTGGAAATTTGACAAAACAAACATTTTTGTTTTGTGCAACAGAATCACTTCACACATCTGCACTTAACCAGAAAATAGTTCGGTTCTGCAGGTCCTATAGCACATTTCTCTGAGCATTTGGGCATGTTTTATTGTTGTTTCCTCATGAAAAACACGCCAAAGCATTTACCCAGCAAACATGGGAGCACTGTGGGTAGTATTTGGGTGGGTACTACTGTGGGATGCCCACAGAAAAAGAAACGGTTAACACATAAGTGCAAACATCCATTGGGCTGCACAGGGACCCTCACAAGGGCTCAGCATGGGATGGATTTGGGTAGAATCCTCGGTGGGTTGCACTTAACTAGATCTAAATCGGCCCACGTGGAAAAAAAAAGCTAAACTGGCCCCATTCATGCACAAAATCCTTGTGGGTGAACTCTGGGGTAAACCTGGGTTTGCCCTGCCCACAGTACCCCGGGCACAGCCCACTAAAGCCTATGGTGGGCCCAAATCACAAGATTTAGAAAAGAACTAGTTCTTTCACACACGCTTTTCAGGTAAAGGATTTTTTACAAGGACAGGGAGATGACCACTGTGCACCATGAAAAACTCACATCCACGAAAGTGTGTAAATGTCAATAAACCCCTAAAACAAATGAGCTATACAAAAATCAACAGATCTTTAAAGTGACAGTGTGTGTTTTTGCTGGCTATGTGGGGGGGGGGGGGGGGGGGGGGCAGTAGATACCTAAACTGTTGCAAGCAAGCAGTATTTTTGTGTTGGAGTAGGACCTTATCAACGGATGCCCATTAGGGTCAAAAAGCCCTGGGGAGTGCAAACTTCAGCAAAACAACAAGCACATCAGACTCCCTTTTATCACTGGCAACAAGTGAAGAGGTAAATGTGTTAAACAACATTTAAAATGACAAAAGTTTTGTAATCGTTTGCTACAAGTGAGTAAATTAATTTTGTCCTCATGGGCTCCCGTAGAAAGAAACATGGCATCTAACATGGCTTCGCCCAGAGACTTAGACCCGCTCCCATCGAGTAAGACCTGTCAGCTCTTTAGAAAAACACAACTGAGCATTCACAGATTTGTAAATTTGTCAGACAGGGTTAATATAAAGAACCATTATTTATTGTTGGACGTGAGCAGGCTGCTTTTTGATTACAACAAAAACGGTCCCAATACATCTTCTGTGTTGAAGGTACAGTGAGGTGACGTTTCGTTGAAGCTTTCCAGAAATATCTGAAAGTTCCTATTTTCCTGAACTCCACGCTTCAGTGTATCAGTCGGTGCGAGGATGGCGCCACTGTGTGGTACCAGAAAGATTAACAGCCTGAGCTTTGCTCCATTAAAGCTGACACTGTCCTGGTAATGAGATTCCCTAAAGCAGCCCTCTTCATGGACTTGTGTGTGTCTGAGTCTGTGAGACCGGATCCTCACAGCCTGGGCGCCTTCACTCTCTTCACACCATTCCAACACCTGGAGTACGCCATGGAGCTGTTCAGGAGTGAAGGCAGGATCCACTTTGCTGGTGAGCACACGGCTCTACCTCACGCCTGGATCAAGACGGCCATGAAGTCAGCAGTCATAGTGGCCACCAACATCAACAACGAGGCCCAGCAGCTTCCATAGACCCAGGGACCATGTCACGGTCTGGGCTGTTTCTGCCATCACTCTCTGGTTTTGAGTTTCCCTCTGCAGGTGGTCCGGAGGTGGCCAAGCTACAGACTATCAGCCGGCCAGGAAGTATTTAAGCAGCTGAGAGACACCTTCACTTTACTGGATGATTACTCGACCTGGGTACCTTCCAACAGCCACTTGTGTATCTTATTTGAGCTCTTTGACCTTTTTGAGAATTTGATGTGTTTTTGGAATTTGGATTTTTTGCCTTTTGACCTCCTGCTCTTGTCTCCAGACAAACCTTCACCCTCATCTTAGACTGGCAGAACTCTGGAGCCCACACCATCTGGAACTCCAACCCCGCTCGTCTCGCAGCCTCTCCCTGGCCAGAACCACCTCCGGTAACCCACCTATACTCTCCTGGATCTACAAACTCAGCTCCCTCCTCATCTCTCTCTCTCTGGATCTCAGCATCAGGATAACCCCGTCAACCCAGATCAGACCACTTCCCCCCCTCACGCCATTATCTCCCTCTCCAGACTCCACATCATTCAGATTCCCGGTTCCTCCCCCCTCGAGTTGGTTCTAACTCCTGTCTGTCTGCAGATCTCCCTCACCGGATTCCCGTTGAAGATATCAGCTACGCTTTATACTGCTACCTTGGCTCTCCTTTAAATAAATTCTTATTTAACAACCTTTACCAAAGACTCCGTACTGATTCAGTACGTCGTGGGTTAGATATTTACCCCACATCATGACTGACCGCAGGAGCTCTGGACACTGGTTTTATTGTTGTAGTAAAATGACCGGTGGTGGTGGTAGAACTCATTCTCTCATGTTTTTACAACTTTTATGAACTATTTTTATCACTAGTGAAGAAAGTTTTAATTAATTGTTAATTGTTGTTGTTTTAATTAAGTCTGTCGGTCCAGACCATATCTGTAGGACATCCAATGTAGGTCTTTGCACAGTGGGAATTTTGGAATCATGTCCTGTGTCCGGACTGTCCGGTTGGATTTCTTAACATTTAAACAAAAAAAATTGTGATTCTTGACTTCTTGTTCTTTCATTACTAAACAAATAAACCTTGACAGATTTAAACAGTTTATGTTTCAAGTTGATAATTAAACAAATGTAATGACATCTAGAAGGATAAAAATTCATATTGAAATTGTTGTTGTTGACTAATTAAAATAAACTCCACCTTAACCCATGTAAACGGTCACTGTTATTGTCTGATGAATCTGATTGGTTTGACAAGATTTAACCACTAAACCACAGACAGATAATGGTACAATAAATAATAAAAGTAAGAGATTTTACTATTTCTAAAATATTATTGGAGAACTTATCTGGGTCTGGGTCATGGAGGCAGCCTGAGCTGATCTCTATCCAGATTATCCGTGGCTCCTTTGAAGAGATCCCAAGGTGTTCCAAGACCAGTGTAGGGACTCCTACAAAGGGGACATTCCCTAAAATACGGCCAATGGGAGGTCCAGGAGGCTTTCTAAGCAAATGCCAGAATTGCCAATAAAGTCCTGTTGCCCCGCGGTAAAACGCACATTTCACCAACATTTAACCTCTAACCTTTAGCTATTTAACCTTCCCCTCACCCCCATGCCTACCTTGACCCAGTTTCTCAGTCTAAACTTCCCGTTAACCGTGTTGGAGAGGGATGTTACAACTAGAAAAAAAGTTTAGTACATACAAGACGGTTAAAGTCTCTTTCCGGAGTATTTCAAATTCAATTCAACTTCAAATATACTGGCAGACCGGGGTGGTGGTCCCCTTATTTAAAAAAAGGGGTTCACAGGGTGTGTTCCAACTACAGGGGGATCACATTCCTTAGCCTTCCTGGTAAGGTTTACTAAGGGGTTCTGGAGAGGAGGGTCCGTCGGATTGTTGAACCTCTGATTCAGGAGGAGCAATGTGGTTTTCATCCTGGCCGTGGAACACTGGACCAGCTCTATACCCTTAAGGGGATCCTGGATGGTGCATGGGAATTTGCCCAACCAGTCTCATGTGTTTTGTGTATTTGGAGAAGGCGTTTGACTGGGGGGGGGGGTACTCTGGGAGGATGGGGTACCAGGCCCTCTGATACGGGCTGTTAGGTCCCTGTATGACCGGTGTCAGAGCTTGGGCTGCATTGCCGGCAATAAGTGGGGCTCATTCCCAGTGAGAGTTGGACTCCGCCAAGGCTGCTTTGTGACTGATTCTGTTCATAACCTTTGTGGACAGGATTTCTACGTGCAGCCAAGGTGTTGAGGGCATCTGTTTTGGTGGCCTGAGGATCAGGTCTTTGCTTTTTGCAGATGTTTATGTTTATGTATTTAGCAGACGCTTTTGTCCAAAGAGACTTACAAATGAAAATATGCAAGTTGCCCTTGAGGCTAACAACAACAACAACAACAAACAATTTCCAGTAAATTGTAAGTGGCAGTGAGGCAGCATGAGGAATCATGGAGAGGAGGGAACAAGGAGTGGACAGCAGAGGGGGGACGGGTGCAGGGAGGGTGCTAGTTTAGAAGATGCTCTCTGAAGAGCAGGGTCTTCAGGAGTTTCTTGAAAATTGAAAAGGAAGCCCCTGTTCTGGTAGTGCTTGGTAGGTCATTCCACATTTGTTGAACGATACATGAGAAGAGTCTGGATTGTCCTGAGTGCGGTGTAGGCACTGCTAGCCGATGATCCTGTGATGACCGGAGCGGCCGGGCCAAGACGTAATCCTTTGCAAGAGGATTCAGGTAGATGGGATCCGTACCATCTTGGACTGTGTATGCTAGTGTTAGAAATTTGAATTTAATACGTGCTGCTAGCGGTAGCCAGTGGAGCTCAATGAACAGAGGGGTGACATGTGCTCTTTTTGGCTGATTGAAGACCAGACGCGCCTCTGCGTTCCGGACCATTTGAGGAGGTCTCACAGTACAGCCTGGAAAACCAGTTACAAGGGCATTGCAGTAATCGAGGTGGGAGATGACAGTAGATTGCACCAAGAGCTGGGTGGCATGTTGTGTTGGGTATGGTCTGATCTTTCGTATGTTATACAACGCAAAGCGACATGAACGGGCAACAGAGGCAACATGATCTTTAAAGGTCAGGTGTTCATCAATCACAACACCCAGATTTCGAACTGCCTTTGAAGGAGCCAGAGATAGGAAGTCATTTTGGATTGAGATATTGTGCTGTATGGATGGTTTTGCTGGGATGACAAGTAGTTCAGTTTTAGAGAGGTTGAGTTGGAGATGGTGGGATTTCATCCATTTTGATATGTCAAAGAGACAGTTTGATATTCGTGCAGAGACAGTGTGGTCGTCCGGTGGAAATGACAGATAGAGCTGGGGGTCGTCTGCATAGCAGTGGTAGGAGAAGCCATGTGATCAAATGATCTCACCCAGTGAGGTGGTGCATATGGCAAAGAGAAGAGGACCTAATACAGAGCCCTGGGGGACTCCTGTGGCAAGATGGTGCACAGTAGAGGATTGTCCAAGCCAAGATACAATGAATGATCATCCTGTGAGGTATGAGTCAAACCAGGCATGTGCTTTCTCTGTGATGCCCATGCTAGAGAGTGTGGACAAAATGAAGCCATGGTTGACAATGTCAAATGCTGCCGATAAGTCGAGCAGGATAAGCACTGAGGATTTGGCAGTCGCTCTAGCTTCTTTTAAGGATTCCGTCACTGCTAACAGAGCAGTTTCAGTGGAGTGTCCGTTTTTGAACCCAGACTGGTAAGGGTCAAGCAGAAAGTTTTGTGAGAGGTATTCTGTGATCTGCTTGAAAGCCACTTTTTCAATGATTTTGGACAGGAAAGGAAAGAGAGAGATAGGTCTGTAGTTCTCCACATGATTTGGAGGAAGAGATGAGTTTTTTTTTAGCAGCGGTTTAACCTGAGCATGCTTGAGAGAGGTGGGAAATGTACCGGATGTCAGTGATGCGTTGATCACATGCTGCGGCTACTGTAGGAGCAATAGCTTGGAGCAGCTTAGTCGGAATGGTGTCAAGTGGACGGGTGGCTGCACGTGAGAAGCTTGGACACACAGTTCTCAGTGAGAGGGGAAAAGAGGAAAATGAAGCAGTAGGGCTTGAGATGGTTGGACTAGAAGGAGTTTGTGGTAGCGAATGTTCAGGAGTGGCCAGTTGAGTAAACTGTTTGCTTATAGCTGCCACTTTGTCAGTGAAGAATGAGGCAAAGGTGTCAGATGATAGATTGTTGGTAGAAGGTGGAGATGGAGGGTTGAGCAGAGTTTTGAATGTCGAAAACAATTTCTGAGAGTCAGCAGAGCTGAGAATTTTGTCAGTGTAGACAGCTTTCTTTGCATCAGTGATGCTGGCAGAGAATGAGGACAGTAATTCATGAAATTTCAATTGATCACCAGGATCTTTTGTTTAGCGCCATTTCCGTTCCGCAGCTCTAAGATTGGTGCGTAGAGACCGGAGGTTGTCATTTAGCCAAGAGTGCAACTGAGAGGATCTAGCAGGTCTAGTGGCTAAAGGGCACACGTTGTTAAGACAAGAGCCGAGTGTGGAGCAGAGTGACTCGGTGGCATCATTCACTTCATAAGCAGAGAATGTGCTGGGAGATGGAAGAGTGGAGGCAACAAAAGAGGAGAAGTGGTTGGGTGCCAGATTACGGAGGTTGCGGCGGAATGAGACCAGTGGGGAGGAAGCAGTGGACCCCCCTTGTAGAGTCGTGCTGAAATGGATTAAGTAATGATCGGAAAGATGCAGCGGTGTGACGGAGATTGTGTCTATGGCACAGTTTCTGGTGAAAATGAGGTCAAGTGCTTTTCCAGCTTTGTGAGTTGGAGGATTTTGTACTAGTTTTAGATCAAATGATGACATTACTGACAGGAAGCCTGATGAGCTGGGATTGTCCAGGTGAATATTCATGTCTTCAAGGACCATTGTGGGAGAGTTGTGCTCAGGAATGGAGGAGAGCAGGGTGTCGAGTTCATCAAGAAAGTCTACGAGTTGACCTGGTTGGCGATATATGACAACCAAAAAGATTTTTTTTTCGGTACAGTTACCTGGATGGCGTGGTATTCAAAGGAGTTGTATTTAGTGATGGGTAGCAACTGACTGTGTATCCATTTGATGGAAATTAACACGTCCGTTCCACCACCTCGGCCAGATGCACGAGAAGTGTGGGAGAAAGTGTGGTTAACTGAGAGAGCAGATGGGGTAGCATTGTCACATGGTTTGATCCAGGTCTCAGTGAGAGCCAGTGCATCGAGTTACAGGTGGTTTGCATATGCGGTAATGAAGTCTGCTTTGTTTACAGCTGATTGGCAGTTCCAAAGTCCCATAGACAGGTAATGGTTTTAACGAGCGGAGGTTTTGAAGGTTGCAAAAGCAGTTTGCTGTGTGTGACCTTCCTCTGAAGACAGTGATCACAGGTATAGGTTAATGGCTCATTTTGCATGGTGTCGATGGATCAGCGTCTGGGTCGAGTTTGTTTTGCTCTGTGGACACGCGCAGGTAGACACGTGTGTCTTTACCCCGGAGTGTCTTCACACCGGAGGGGCTGAGACCGATGATGTGTTCCTGTCAAATTTTATGATGGATATATTTTCAGGGACAGCCAAGTTCCCAAAATATGGGGTGAAATATATTTTCAGCCAAAAAGTCATGCAGTAGAGGGTTAAATCATTTATTTAGTTTCTTAAGGACGTGGACGAATGAAAAACAATTTTAATGATTATATCTGATCATAATCAATCACTCTGAGTTTTTCATGCAGGCTGAACATGAAAAGAGTCGACACCTATCTGCTGCATTCATTTCTGATAGAAAACAGATGGTGAAACTCTAGGATTAGAAAGACCTGACACATCTACATCACACTGTCATGCAAACATTCATGGACTCACCCGTTTTTTAAAGTAGGTACCAAAACCAGAAAGCAGTCATTTTGATTTAAACAAAAACTATAATAATAACATCAATAATAATAATAATAATAATAATAATAATAATAATAATAATAATAATAATAATAATAATAATAATAATAATAACAGCAATAATAACAGCAATAATAAGAAGAAAAGAAGAAGAAGAACCTTCATAAAAAGAGAGATACTCATTTGACAAAACAAGTAAAGTTGGAGAATTTGTTTACTTCTCTTCCAAGTTGGAACTTGTTATTTTTTCATCTCCTCTTGTTTATTTTCTCTCTTTTTTTTCTACTCAAGTTTTTCATTTATTTCATGATTGTTTTTTGAAGGTCTAACTGTATCTCTTGATAACGTTTCTTTCTTTCATCTAGTCGAGCATTGTGCTCCATCACTATTTACTTCAGTATTAAGTCTGATCCAGTTTTTATCTTTTTATTCTCGTTTTGTTTTGTTCTGTTTCTGTTTCTTCTTGAAAGTCTTTAATTTTCTTGTTAAATCAGCATCATTCTATGCCTCCATCGTTTGGATTCAAGGTTTTTTCTCCAGCTCCCGTATTTGGGCATCATCTTGTAGTTTCTGGTTCTCGTGGTTTTGCAGCTCCACTCTCATCAGCTCTCTTTGCTCTTCAATTGTTTTGGTTGTTTCTTTTTTCTTTGCTGCAGAAACAAAAAGTTGACAAAGTGTAAGAATCTATATATGTGAAGTAAAGATTAAACCAACATAAATAACAGAAGAACTTCTTCATCATAAATAATGTAACATAAAATCATTTTAGAAGATCAGATGAAACAAGTTGAACTCACAGAGGTGTCTTTGTCTCCAGACCAGAACAGAAGCTGAAACCAGGAACAAGCAGCAGAACAGCACAGAGAAGCTGATAGAAACAGAACAGCTGGACCGGACCACAAAGAAATCATCTGAAGCACAAACAAGAATACATGTGTTATTTGTCTCCATAAGTGACCCGTTGGAGACTTCATGTCCGGGTCTTCTACCTGGAACATGGACGTGGGTTTCTCTGCTCTGCTTGAGGTCCTTCTGATGGATTCTACAGGTGATGGTGTTGTTGGGGCTTTTCTGCACAGTAACTCTGCTGCTGACAGCAAGAAGACCATCAGAACCTCTGGTTGTCTCTGTAGGTCCAGCTGAGAGGACGTGTCCCTCAGCGTCCAACCAGAGCAGCTCTGGTTCTGGCCACCAGGTTCCAGAGCTACAGTCCAACATCACTCCACTGCTGCCTTCATCAAGTCCTGCTAACCTGATCTCAGGTGAGGACACCGACCCTGGTGAGATAAGAGGTGGAGGAGTTAGTCAGTGTCTGACCTGCAGCAGAGACACCTCACTTTACAGTGTCAGAGAGAAATGTTATGAAAACATAAAACTATCAATAATGAGATCAGAGACCAATCAGGAGTCTAAAAGATAAAATAATTATTTTTAAGATAAATATAGAAATGTAAGAGGCTTTGTTTGAGTTTGATGTGGATGTAATATACAAAAGTCACCAAACGTAAATATAAACCATGTATCTGTTTTCTGTCAGTGTTTGGTTTCAAGAATTATGCGCCTAAGATTACTCATCTCAATCATTTCCTTATTGTGATGTCACAATAAGGAACATTGTCATGGTCTGTGTCTCTCCTCATGTGTCTGCTTGTGTTCTCCTTCCCTCAGTAAGTTCTCCTTTTGTGTCTCATAGCGCCCTCATGTGTCCGTTGTCAATGTCTCATTAATGTGTCTGTTGGGTATTTTTATAATTGTACCTTTTTGAGACCTAAAAGATGCCCATTACACATCATGAATCTCTGTGTTGGCTGTTCATAAAAAGGTTGAGCAAGGATGTTAATTGAGAAAACTTTGTACCTCTGTAACTTGAGAAGGCCCCGCCTTCTCCCCCCACCCTTTGCTTGAATAAAACCACTGAAGACTCTGAGGACTGGGGAAGTGGGCTACGTGAGGAGGATTCTGAACGCCTCACGCCGCAGCGGTGATCTAACAGAGCGGATTTCTTCATTCAGCCATTACAGGCAGGTCGGAGCCGCTCAGAGGGGATCCAACCGGGCGGTGAAGATTGCGCGCGGAGCCCACTTGATGCTGATGAGCTCACAACGCATGTGTAGAGGGTGACTGGGCAGGTTACACGGCTGCTGGAGAACAGGAAACCACAGAAGGAGCTAAGCGAATGAGAAGCTGGTCAAGGTATGGCGGGTAGGCACGGCTGTGCAGGAAATGGGAAGGAGTGGGGAGAAATGGAAGAGAGCGAGAGTGAAGTTCGCATTGAAGCGAGCTTTGGTCGGGAGTCGTTGAGAGGCAAGAGAGGATATTTGTCAGATGAAAGTATGATGAAGAAACGAAAGAAGGTGAATCCATGTGAAGATACTAACGATGTGGGCTTGGAATATAAGATTACTCTGAGATTCGGTGAGGGAAATGGTGTACACAGTATCAGTCCGGTTAAGCTGACAACTATTTTGAAGAATCAAGTGGGAGATATTAAAATGGCGAAAGTGCTGAGGGATGGGAACTTGTTGCTGGTGTGTCAGTCGGAGGAACAGAGGGAGAAGGCTCTGAAAATGAAGGATGTTGGGAAGCATAGGGTTGTCAGTGTGAGTAAGGTGGAGTCTGGAGGCCAAGGTCCACAGGGAGTGATTTGGGGAATTCCTGTTGAGTTGTCAGTGGATGACCTCAAAGCTAATATAAGGGGAGCTAAGGTTCTAGAAGTGAGACGACTAAGCGTCTTTCAGGATGGCGTCAAAAAAGAACTTGAAGCGGTCTTAGAGAGGTTTGAGGGAGAGGTTCTGCCCTATCAAGTCTTTTTGGGATGTTTATCGTATTCGGTGAGGGAGTTCGTTCCGAAGCCAATCAGATGTTACAAATGTCAGAGATTCGGACATGTGGCCAATGTCTGTAAGGGTAAGAAGAGGTGTCCCAGATGTGGGGAGGATCACGGATTTGAGGACTGTGGTAATAAACTGAAGCCCAAATGTTGTAACTGTGGCGGTGAGCATAGCGCTGCTTATGCTAGGTGTCACAGAATGAAAGCAGAGATGAATATTCAACGGGCGAAAGTCACAAATAAGATTTCTTATGCAGAGGCAGTGAAAATGGTTGGACGGACTGAAGGGCAAGAACAGGTGTTCGTATCGGAGGGGGAGAAAACGGACACTGAAGAAGTGAGAAGGGAGGGAGGGGACCGAGTTTGGATCGATTTGAAAAAAACTTGTTACTTTCGTTGCAGGGGTTATTAATGCTACAATGGAGTCAAAGTCTAAGACTGAAAGAATCCAAATTGTTGTTAAAGCAGCTGCCCATCATTTTAACTTGAGCGAGTTGTCTTGGGAAGAAATCAGACAAAACTTGAGTACTCAGTCGACTTCAGATGGTGGAGGGTCGGGTTAAATGGTATTGATAGTGCAATGGAATGCAAGGAGTTTGATTGCGAATGGACAGGAATTGAAGAAATGGACAGGAATGTCTTACTGAAACACCTGATATGATCTGTATTCAGGAGACGTGGTTGCATACCAATATAGATTTTAAATTGTTATCGTACGATATAATTAGGAAGGATAGGGAAATTGGGATAGGGGGTGGATGTGCAATTTTTGTCAGGAATGGTTTAAGGTATAGAGTTGTCAAAATAGGGAAGGGTGAAGAGTTCGTTGGAATAGAAATATTTACAGATAGTGGGAATTTGTATGTAGTGAATTATTATAATCCATGTAAGAAACTAGAACTGAATGCCATGAAAATGTTGCTAGAATTTCGTTGTAAGAATGTATTGGTGTGTGGTGACTTTAATGCACATAACACACTGTGGGGAGGAAAGAAAACAGATTGAAATGGGGAGGTGGTTGAGGAATTAATGGATGAGATGAATTTAGTATGTTTGAATGATGGACGAGGAACAAGAATGGATGTCAACTCGGGTATTACGTCGGCGATAGACCTTACTTTAACTTGTAGTGCATTGGCTGGGAAAAGTGAATGGGAGGTCCAGGACACTTTGATGGGCAGTGACCATTATCCGATTTTAATTAAGATTGGGGGCTTTAAGGATTTGACTGGTGAAATTAGGGAGGAACGGTGGGTGTTTAGAAGGGCAAATTGGGAAGAATTTAGATGTATTTGTGAAGAGAATCAAGTTAAGGTGCAAATGGGAAATTGTGTTGAAGAGGTGGAACAGACGTTTAGGAAAGTACTCATTGAAGCAGCGGCTGACACAATTCCAAAAAGTAAGGGTACTATGAAAAGGAGATGTGTGCCTTGGTGGACTGCTGAATGTGAAGAGGTCATTAGAGAGAGGAATAGGAGTTTGAAGGAATTAAAGAAGACTCATACTTATGATAACTTAGTGACATATAAGAGATTACAGGCTGTGGTGAGAAGAACAATCAAAAGTGCTAAGAGGGAAAGTTGGAGAAATTTTTGTGATGGTATCGGCCGTACGACACCAGTCAGTGAGGTTTAGGGGATGATTAAGAAGATGAAAGGGATATACAGGGAGAGGAGTTGTTCGGTTTTAAGTTTTTCAGGTGAAATGTTTGTTAAAAATGAAGACAAAGCGGAACTGTTTGCCAAGACGTTTGTTGCAGTACATAGTGATGATAATTTATCAGCTGATCGGAGAACTAAAAGGGAGGGAACTCGGGAGAAGTTTGAAGGGGCGTATGAGGGAGGTCATAAACTGTCTGTGTTAGACGTTCCTTTTAGTATGGTGGAATTAGAACATGCTTTAGGGAAAAGTAAAGATTCTGCTCCGGGTGCAGATGGGGTCACAGATGGGATGATTACGCTTTTAGGTACTAAAATGAAAAGGACGTTGTTGGATCTATATAATAAAGTTTGGTTGGAGGGGTTAATACCGAAGAATTGGAAAGAGGCGATTATTATACCTATTTTGAAACCTGGTAGAGAGTCAACTGACCCGGGAAATTATAGACCGATAGCTCTTACTGCGCATATGGGCAAAATTATGGAAAGGATGATTTACGAGAGGTTGTCTTACTATCTTGAAAGTAATAAATTGATTACGAAATGTCAAAGTGGATTTAGGAAAGGGAGGAGTACGATGGATCCCATTGTTTGTTTAGAGAATGAAGTTAGAATTGCGCAAAGGAATAAAGAAAGTTTGGTGGTGGTATTTTTTGATATAGAAAAGGCTTATGATATGGTTTGGAAGGAAGGATTATTAATAAAATTACAGAGGTTGGGGATATTTGGTAGGGTTTATGATTGGGTTAAACAATTTTTATTTCGTAGATCTATACGAGTAAAAATAGGGAAGGTCGTATCGAAAAGTTATTTAGTTGAGAATGGAACGCCTCAAGGCAGTATAATTAGTCCGTTGTTGTTTTCTATTATGATTAATGATGTTTTTGACGACGTACGGTATGATTTTGGCAGGGCACTATTTGCGGATGATGGGATGTTGTGGAAAAGAGGACGAAATGTCAGACACGTGCAACAGAAATTGCAAGCTGAAATCTCCAAGGTAGAACAATGGTCGTATGATTGGGGTTTTAAGTTCTCGGTTGTTAAAACAAAATGTTTGGTGTTTACGAAGAAGAGAAAGGTGGAAATGAATCTCCGTTTATATGGTGAGATCATAGAACAGGTGAACAGTTTTAGATATTTGGGGGTTGTTTTTGACAGTAAGTTAACTTGGAAAGAAAATGTGTGTAATATTGAGGAAAGATGTAAAAAAGTTTTAAATGTCATGAGGTGTCTAAAAGGTTATGCTTGGGGTGCTAGTGTAAAAGCTTTGAAACATATATACAACAATGATTAGATCGGTACTGGATTATGGGAGTATTGTGTATAGCTCGGCATGTAAAACTTTGTTGCTGAGGATTGAAAGAATACAAAATCAGGCCTTGAGAATTTGTTGTGGGGCGATTAAAACGTCACCTGTAACGTCTCTGCAAGTTGAAATGGGAGAAACGCCAATAGGACTGAGGTTTAAGAAAAATTTACTGAACTATTGGGCTAGTATTCAAGGGTGTTCACGGGATGACCATTTGGTTAAAGATGTATTGTCTTTGTATGGGGAATATGGGTTTGGACGTGGTGATTGCGTGCTTGAGAAAGCAACCACATTAGCAGAAGGGTATAACTTAACTGGTATTACATTTGTAAATAAGTTTTTATGTTCAGTGACTCCATATTGGTTTTTACCTAGGTGTGATATTGACTTTTATCTTAAAAATATGATGTGTATGAATAAGGGTAAAGGTAATTGGGATAGTATTTTGAATGATAGGTTAGATAGTGTTCATAAAAATTGTATTCCAGTCTTTACAGATGGATCGAAAGACTCTGTGAGTGGGAGGACGGGTTGTTCTTTCTATATTCCGGTGGTGGGTAAAGGGGTGAAAATTAGAACTCCAGATGGTATGTCAGTTTTTACAGTTGAAATGCTGGCAATTTATTTTTGTTTGGATTGGATTGAGCAACATAGATTTAGAAATTGTATAATATGTACGGATTCTTTATCAGTTTTGTTGGCACTTCATTCAAGAAGTAATGAAAATAGAGTTGATATTTTTCTAGAAATATTTGAATGCCTATTTCGGTTGTGTGCCTTAGGGATTGAAATAAGATTTATGTGGGTACCAGCGCACAGAGGGATAGAAGGTAATGAATTAGCAGATTATTACGCAAAGCAAGCAGTAAAGTTAGAAGTAGTGAAACCGATCCCTTTTAGCAGTAACGAAGTGAAGTCAATGATTAAGGATAGAATTATGAATGAATGGCAGGACATGTGGGTAAGGGATAAAAAGGGCCGACATTTATTTAATATACAGAACGTAGTAGGTAAAAGGTCGTTTAAGGAGTTACATAATAGGGAACAAACAATAATAACGAGATTGAGATTAGGACATTCGGGATTGAACAGCACTTTGCATATTTTGGGAAAACATCAAACAGGCCTTTGTGATTGTGGGACAGAACAGGAAATGGTAGAACATGTTTTGTGTTTTTGTAGTAAGTTTGATGTAATTAGGGGTGAATTTATAGATAGGTTGAAAGATAAAGGATGTGGCCTTTGGAATTTGAGAACGTTGTTGAATGTCAGTGGGTCCAATTATAAGTTGGTGCTAGAGTTTCTTAGGAAAATTAAGGTATTTAGTAGAATTTAGTTTTTTTTATTATTTTTCTATGTATATATATATATATATATATATATATATATATATATATATATATATATATATATATATATATATATATTTTTTTTTTTTTTTCTCTCTCCTCGCTCTGACTCACACTCCTGCACAGTAGGTGGCGGTAATGCACCTTAAGTTGGTTGCCACCCGCCATTTAAACCGGAAAGGAAGAAGAAGAAGAAGGACTGGGGAAGTCGCCTGGCAGCTAGCTCTGGAGAGAGCTATGTGTCATTTCGGTGATCTCCCCCTCATTTGGCTAATTCAGTGTAAAATGTCTTCCTTGTTGTCATGTGTGTTTATTTCAGGTTCCAGGGTTATGGAGGTTAAATATTATCTACCAGATAATTGAAGAATGCAGGTATACAGAGCAGGTGAGGAGAAAGCTTTGAGGCTGGAGCAGAGTGGGGGCTGGTTGAGCCACACACATGGACATGGGGCCTGGTTGAGCCACACACACATGGACATTACAAATAATCAATTTACTCTCTCTCTCTCTCTATCAAAGGGTGTGTCGTCCTTTAAGGTAATATAGGATGAAATCAAATTACCTATCAGTGTCTCTTTGTGTTCTTCATGTGTCTCCTGTTTGTAGCCCTTTAGATCATTCCTCCCAGGTCCTGTGTTCATTCAGTCATCCCCAGCCCCTCCAGGTGTTCCTTCACGTTCTGTGTCCTTGTAGCTCCAGCCTTTTTTGTCACCAAGTCCCTCCTGGTTTTCTTCATGTCTATTAGTCTCCCCACATTAATTTCTATAGGTCTTTTATTTCAGTTGTGCGTGTGTGTGTGTGTGTGTGTGTCCTTCCCTCAGCTCGGTGTGTGTGTGTGTGTGTGTGTGTGTGTGTGTGTGTGTGTGTGTCCTTCCCTCAGCTCGGTGTGTGTGTGTGTGTCCTTCCCCAGCTCGGTGTATGTGTGTGTGTGTGTGTGTGTCCTTCGCCAGTCAGGTCTGGTGTCCTCCCCTGCTCCTTTCTGCTCCTCTCAATTAACGGTTTGACCTGTGCCAGTTCCCCACACACCTGCTCCTCATCTCCTATCACTCCTGCCCCAGTGTATAAAACCCAGTCCATGTCTCAGTGTTGCGTCGGTCCATTGTGGTACTCTGTCAGTCTTCTCGTGTCTCTAATGTTTGGATCTCTAGTTCAGTAATTGGACATTTTTGGATTTTTGGCTCCCAGCCTTTGGATTTGGGTTCTTCCTAAATAAAGGATTTTTCTTAATTTTCACTCCTGCCTCGTGTCATCCTGGGTATCTGCATTTTGGGTCCTAACCATCCTCCTGGCTCCTATCGTGACAAACATTAGCGTAGATCCCACCACCTGTCAGCAATAGAGGAGCAGTAGCTTTATTCTGAGTTCCTCCAAAGTTGCTGAACTCCCAGTTTCAACAGCCAATCAGGGATTGTGTGGGCGTGGTCAGCAAAATTTTTTTGAATAAAAGTAACAGCCCCCTGAAACGGGTCCATTTAAATCCATTTAAAACTCAAACTGAAAAAACAGAATAAATATCTAAATACAAAACTTGTTGAGGACAAAATTTTCCCTTTACTCACCAACAAACAGCTCAACAAAATATTCTTTTCTGTCTTTTGGAAAGTAGCATCTGTATCTTCCACCGTCAGAGAATCTGACTTCTGAGAGCTTCAGTGAAGCGTCTCCATGTTTCAGTTTAGAAGCCGACAGCGATGCTCGTTCATTTCTATGTCCATGCTCCCGGCCCTCGTGCCACACATGCACAAATGTGTGTCTCAGGTCCAGTTTCTCCCACTTCACCGTCATCAGAGAAGCATCTTTAGGAGGCTTCAGGAGGCACGGCAGCAAGACGTCATCACCAACCATCGCTGTTATGGTCTGAGGCAGATCCTTGACCGCAGATTGACCTGCAACATAAAATCTGCTGTTTTATAACTTGAAATGAATCATTTGTCCACAGCCCTTTAAGAAAGACTGAACTAAAGCTGGCTCAAGCCGGATTGGTAACATTTAAAAGATACTGGTTTGGACTGCTTCAACGTACACAACATAACAGCTAGCCACATGCAGCATGTTGCTCCAGCAGAACTGGGCTAATGCTAAGAGTTGGTTCTAATAAAACTTACCTGTCCAGGTGTGGGTCAGGAGAAGAATCTGAAAAACCACAGCAGTCCCAGTCTGAAGGTTTAAAGATGACTTCCCTGGCTGGTGGCCCATCCTGGAGACCGTACTCTTCAATCAGACACGTACAAAACTATATCAGGTTTAAAATGAGCCACAGAAGAACTGATGATGTAACCAGGAACTAAACTGCACACATTTATCATCAAATGATCTAAATGTGTTTCTCAACACAAAACCCTCACATTACCTGAATCAGCAGGTTCTTTCTGATGCCTCTTATAATAGTTTACTAAAAATAAAACCGTGTTTAAGACCTCTGCAGCAACGACAGACAGAAAACTTCATGGAAGGAAAAATTTCCTTGTTTCTTATCAATCGTGTTCCTCAATGCTCAAAGTCCTCAGATAAAGTAAACGTCGGTCAGAGCTGTGGAAGGTTTCTCTTTTGTTTTTCAAATGAAAACGCCAGTCTCCTTTTAAACCCTGGTAAAATTAAAAATAACAACCAGATCCCACTCACCCTTGTACGCATCACTAAATTCAATTCATTTATTTATATAGCACCAAGTCACAGAGTCGTCTCAAGGCATTTCACACAGTGAACGTTCCAATACAGGTCAGTTCATTAAGCCAATCAGAAAAAAGTTTCCTATATAAGGAACCCAGCAGGTTGCATCAAGTCACTGACTAGTGTCAATACTCAAAAGAAGGAAATTAAATTAATTCTAAAACAAGTCACTTAACCCTGTAGGAACAAAGTAATGCCCAACGCTAAAAGCTGCCCTAGTTCAGGCTCTCCAGTTAATAAACTGTGTGAAACAAATGTGAAAGAAAAAAACGGTAAACTGGACGCTACCGGAAAAGGTTGTACAGATAGATAGATAATCTTTATTGACAGACTCTTAGGTCCAGATAAAATACATATAAAACAACAGATCAATGAAACAAAATAGATAAGTAGAAATAAAAAGATAACAGCATAAAATTGAATAAAAATCTAAATGTAATTAAAAACACCCTGTCGCTCTGATTATTATATTTGACTCTTAAATAAAAAATACGATCACTGCTATATTTTACTCCAAGGCTAAAATGAAAGCAGATGATTCTGTAGGAGTAAAGATGAACAGATAAAATACAAGCTGTGAAGTTGAAAATAAAAGCTAAACAAGAAGTTATAAGGGGTTCAAGTATGAAGTCAAACTAAGAATTCAAAAGAGAATGGTGCATTTGCTGTGTGTGTGTGGGAGTTCAGTCTGTGTGTGTGTGTCAGAAAATGCCTTTGAAGAGTATACTGGAAGTCTGTGTGTGTCTGTCTGAGCACAATCTGTGTGTGTGATGGGGCAAAGTTGGTATACGGTACTGACATGGTTTCCTAAATAACGGCTTCGATAATTGCTTTCAATATCAACCTGATTCTGATTGTAGTAACAATTGTCCTCAAAATAACGGGGGTTTTCCACCTGAGTGAAGTTGCCCCCCCACCTTCTTCATACCCAACAAAAGTGGTATCAAACGTTTGTGCTACGTTTGTGCTACGTTTGTGCTACGTTTGTGCTGCTAAAATTTTCGTTTGTGCTGCTTTCATTTGGAAACCAAAAGTTTCTAAAGCTCAACCAGCCCCTTTCTTTAATATAACATTTTAAAGATATTAATAAAATTCCATCCATCCATCTATTCGCTTCCACTTATCCTTCTAAGGGTCGCGTGTGGCCGATGGAACCTATCCGAGCTGTCACAGGGCAAGAGGCAGGGTACATCCTGGACAGGTTGCCAGTCTGTCACAGGGCCAACACAAGGGACAGACATCCATTTACACTCACAGCTATGGGCAATTTGGATTAACCAATTAACCCATCCCCACAAGCTGCATGTCTTTGGAGAGAACCCACGCAAACACGGGGAGACCATGAAAACTCCACACAGAAAGACCCTGTAACAGTGCTAACCACTGTGCTGCCGTAATAATAACATTAAATAACATTCATGAAGAAATTTAAAGGGGCATGCCAGTAGGTGCGTATCAGTTTATAACTAGATAAGGTATTTTGAGCCAATAAGCTGGTTGTGGATCACTGACTACCATGTTTCTTACCATTACCTTACTCCATCTAGTGTGATACCAGCAGGGTATATGGTAAAATGCTAATGGTTGTTAAAACATTAACCTAATAATATGTGAACTGTAGCTTTTAAGTCAAATGCTAATATTAACAAAAGTGCTGTCATTTGCATGTGGGCTGTCATGAGCAAGTTGTATAAAATTAACATACACAGGAGTGCACTTCAGTGATTCAGCAAATCTGAACTCAAAGGCTCCAAACAGCCTGCAGAACTGTGAATCTTATGTAACTGTCAATGTTACCTGAAAGGGCCAAACTATATATTTTTTTGCAAAGTCAAACTTCTGTAGCCATGGTCACAAAGGGCTATTAAATGAGTGGACTATTAAACACGTGTGGGATTGACACAGACACAGATTTATCTCAACAGAGCCTAGATTTATCTACAAGTATTTTGATGATGAGCTATGAACATTGACTAAATTCATTTTTATACCGATCAAATGAATTTTGAACTAGATCTTGTTAAGGATAAACTGGTACAACTCTGCCAAAAAAAAAAAACATAGCGACCTGTGTTTGGTTTGTGATCACAAGGGGGTGCTATCACACACATTCTACTTCTGAGAGAAAAAAACAAGAGTTGAAGAAAACATGTGCTAGCTAACTTATCTGCATTTTTAAGCTAGATTCCAACAGCAACAGCAATCATCAACACTTCAATTCACTACGTCAAAACAGTGTATCAAAGTAAGTAATTTTATGTCCACTTAAAGATGTAGAATTAAAGTTATAACCAAATCATAGCGGTATTATATCACATTTTTAATTTTTGCTTGACAGATGCCAAAGAAATCAGTCGTGGATAAAATTGCAGTATTTGAAGTCCTTTGCGCTTCTAAAGAAGAAGTCATAAAAAATGGAAAATTTTTCAACTCCAAGTGATGACATTTGGCAAAATCTATGCAAACAACTTGGTGAAAAGATGACACCAAAAGCTCTTTACACTTTTGTTAAATTAAACAGACACAATGTATGGGCTGCTCTGGATTACAGTGATGAAGAGACTGACTGACACAGACACCAGTGACAATGATAATGATTTTGAAGAAAGCAGCTCTCCTTTTCAAAACAAAGATGGCAAGTGTCACATTGCGGGTGTGGAGATGATGGACCAAGTGTGGTGGAGCAGATTAGGAGGTACAGATGCAGGCTTCAGGTAAAGTAAAATGGTTTTACTGGTGGAACGGGAACGAACAGTACAAGACAACGATGACAAAAAACTACAATGATCTGACAAAGACTGATAAAAGGAGGGAGGTATAAATACACAGGGCAAATGAGGAACACATGGGCAGGTAAACAAGGGGCAGGTGAAAACAATAAGGACTAATCAAGGGCAGGAGAGAGACACAGTCAGGGAGGCAGGGGCAGACCGTGACAGCAAGACGTTCAATGTGGAGCTCCCATTTGAACAGTGGATGCATATGATTCCATACAAAGTCACATACAAAAAGAATACTTTCAAGAAACGGGAATACACCCATTTTGAAGCCAGGTACATGGAGTCATGTTGTAAACCAGGGAATCTGGAAAGAGGTTAAAAGTACATGCACCATTACTTTTAAACGAGCCAAGGTGTACCCCAGAACTGTATCTTGTTTTATTAAAATCAGAGGCTTTTGCAAAGAGCGTAGTGGCCAGCTGTACATTACATGTGAAAAGGAACCTGAAAATCACTGCCCAATGGTGCTGAAGTGTGTAATGGCAAACACGGATCGATCTATGCACACTGGCTTTTCTAACCCCCAAATTCCACTACCTCCGCTCCGCTCCGGCACAAACTCCGGAGCAAAATCGGTCCCGTTGTAGTCAATCAGAGCAATTCCACTACTGCGGCCAAGCTCCGGCAGTGCCTATTTTCGCCGGACGCCGGAGCACCTCCGCAGTCAACGGACAGGAATCACAACAGCCCAACAGCAAAAGGAGCAAGCACAATTTCCGTTTTTCACAATAAATCGATAAACAAAAGGCGTTTTTTGTTTCATATGCACAGGTTTAACAACTTTTAACAACTATCAATGGCGGCTGAACTTTAAATGCACAAAAATAAGCCATAAATACAGTTTCCACTATCAAAGTAGTCACACTTTGTTGATCCAAACACTGCTGATCTCTCAACACAAATGATGAGCAGATTAAACAGTTTATTTCGATGCTTCTCCCACACAACGGGTGTTTGGATCTAACTTCTGCGTTTATTGCTCGGACTGTATCGCAAGATCGCGAGAATCCCACGCATGCTTGTTTGCCCCCCTCAGGTCTCCGCACCGGAGCAGAGCCGTTGTAGAGCGGGTACCAGTAAAAATTGAGTTTGGAAGCGAGCGGCTGCGGAAGTCGGGGGCGGACCGGAGCGGAGCGGAGGTAGTGGAATTTGGGGGTAAGATAGCCATGTCCGGAAGTCTGAGGGCAAAAGTAACAAAGGAACTTTGTGAAGGCAGACTGCAGCCCCATGTGTGGAGAGGATCAGTGGCAGCAAAGCTGATGGATTTTGGTGATCCAGAGCCAAGCCATCTACCAAATTTGACAACTCTGCGCAAAGCCAAACACGAACAAAATCAACTAGAAGTTGCTCATAAAAACCCAATACTGTCTCTCCACTCATTAAAATACAGTTCCCATCACAGTGGAAGCATTTGGGACATTGGATTAGACAAGTTCTTCTGTCACTACTGGAGTCAAACTCAAATGCTGACGTACAAGACTGCAAAGCACCCCATAGTCATCTTTAATGCGACTGGCTCAGTTGTAAAAAAGCTTCTCAGGCCTAATGGTTTGTCTGAAAATATCTTCCTGTATCAAGGTGTGTAAACAGGAAGCTACAACTCTCACGTCCCTGTGGTGCAAATGTGGTCAGAGACATGATGTCCAGGCAATCACAAGATGGTTATCAGAGTGGATTCATGCTGGAGCACCAATCCCAAAGGAGGACATCTGTGATTTCTCCTTAGCTTTACTTGGTGCTTTAGTTAAGCCTTTATCACATCATTCAGATTTGAAGAGCTACATTAATGAATGCTTTGGTGTTTTGCTTCGGAAAAAATCCTACAAACTACCACCATGTTTCATCAGAGTGGATGTGGCACACGTCATCAAAATGATTTGCCAGTGGGACTGTTTGAGAAAAAAGCCTCGTCAGGTGAGGGATTTCTACGTGCGATCAATGGCACAACTTGTCAAGTCCCAATCCTTGGAAGAAGCAAAGGTCCTAATACGCAGCATTGCTATTGTGGCATTAAGTGAGACAGAAGGCTGTGACAGTTTTGGAAACCCCATTATGTCAGAAGTGTCCAAATTAAATCTGAAAAGAAAAACTGCAGATGAGACTTTGTCTGTTTCTGATGACAAGGAAGAAGAAGACATTAGATTGGATCCATGCACAGAAATAAACACTGACTTAAGGCAGTGGGTGGTGGATATTTGTGAGGGGAGCAGGTGCCATGCTGAAGTTCATGGTGATCGAGACAATATGCACTATCTACCTGAGCTCGTCCCACACCTAATTAGATTGGGAGGATACCTACCACTTTGGACTGGAGTAATGGTTCCCCTGTTTCAGAGCGAAAAGCTCACTGCAACTTCAGCTAATGTTGAAGCAGAGTTCAAGAACATTAAACATGGTCTGTTCAAACATGAAAATCTCCCTATAAGGATAGATAAATTTACTGCACGTCATCTTGGTTTCATTGAAGGGAACATGCGGATCTGTTCTGCAAAACAAATACGGAAAGAAGCAGAGGTTGCCAGACAGGATGGTACAGTAAAGCGTCAGGATCCACACAAAGCCTTTGTGGAGCAGGAAGTGGATGATATCCCCTCTCAGGAGCCCAAAAT
This sequence comes from Nothobranchius furzeri, assembly GCF_043380555.1. Classification (NCBI taxonomy): domain Eukaryota; kingdom Metazoa; phylum Chordata; class Actinopteri; order Cyprinodontiformes; family Nothobranchiidae; genus Nothobranchius; species Nothobranchius furzeri. The sequence continues at coordinate 90,263,056 of NC_091742.1, read as the reverse complement.
CGACACAGACATGGACAATGAAGAAACAGCAGCTTTGGAAAACTGGGGAGGCCTTGCAGTTCCGCCAAAGAAGAGGAAATTGACCTCATACCTCTCCCCTTGTCCTGAATGGCTCCACTCAGATCCAGCTGTGAAAAAGAAAAAAAGTAAAGCTAGGGCTATTAAAAAATGGAAATAATCAACAACCAGTAAAACTTGGCAAAGGACAATACTGTGTCACGAACACCTGTGCCTTTGATGCCTTCTGTCAAAGTATGTGCCGCACTTTCTGCGACAGTCTTACTGCTCAAAACATGTTGAATAGTTCAGAGGAGAATAAAGTATTCCAGCTTGTGAAATCCCTTGCTTCAAAGGGTGTCACTCAACATGCCTATTCATTGAGGGCAGAGGTACTGAGCTCAATATTCTGCCCCGTTCAGTTGAAGACTGGTGTTCATCGTGTTGATGAACAGTGCCATGTGTCCACAGTAATTAAAAAAACAATGACAGAAAATCCAAGTGTTCACTTCACAAGACCGTGTTCCTCCCAGTACTGCCAACTTTACACACCAAACACAAGGCAAATACCTTTTGTTTCCATTGATCTGTCAGTCCTCTCAGCTCCTGGCATAGCTCGCCTTCAGTCTGCTGTTGAACAAGGGCTCAACCTTCCAGAATCACCATGCCTAAGACCAATCAAACGTCCTGATCCATCTCCAACAGCATTTAAAACAGATTCATCAGGAAAGCAACTTTGCACAGGGACTGTTTGTCACAGTTACAGCCTGAGAGAGCTTGTATGGATTGACACAGACCTTGGAAAATGCTCTACAGAAACTGTGGGACACTGTTTACACAGTCCAAAAAGGTTTTTGCTTACTGAATTCCCATCCACTCTGCTACTTGAAGGAGAGAAATTCACACTGAAAGCAGTCATTACATTTCAGGAGGGCCCAACACCAGAAACACTCGGGCATTATATGACATTCAGGACCCCGTATATCTGGGAGATGTATGATGACCTAAGAAAGTATGTAACCAAAGCATCTGAAAACGCCAGCGTATGTCTGCACGCTGTGCTCTACACAAAGGAATGATGGCAAAATTTCATGAAAGAAAGTCCTTTTCTACTTTGTGAGTTAGATGATGGGAATAGCTTTTATTTTTCAGCTATTGTATTAGACTTGTGAGGCTCACACAGTTCCATGTATTTACCTTTTCTAACAGGATACATATATACTACATTGTTCTCGTAGTTTTGTATTTTGTTACCAGCAAATAAAGTTTTTTCTCCAACAGAATGCATAAATTATTTTAAATGCTATATTTAGCCTAGTTTTTAAATAAGTTATAGCAGTTTGATTACTAGGTTTAAGAGTGTGATCATGAGGAAAAAATATCCAATGCTGGTTAATATCTCATATTTTTACAGTAAAGAAAGGGGCTGGTTGAGCTTTAGAAACTTTTGGTAATATCTTTAAAATGACAGCAGCACAAGCGAAAATTTTAGCAGCACTAACGTAGCACAGTTGATTGACACCAGTTTTGTTTGATTCCATTAATGGGGGGGGGGGGGGGGGGGGGGCTGGTTGACCTCTGATGACCTCCAGAAATTTTTATTAATATCTTTAAAATGATAGTAGCACAAATGAAAATGTTTGCAGCACAAACATAGCACAAACGTTTGATACCACTCTTGTTGGATTTGAAGAAGGTGGGGGGGAGCAATTTTGCTCAGTTGTGTTTTCCCGGTTTATTTCACCTAACCAGTAAACACAACCTAGCTGTGCGCATACAATTCCCAGCATGATCACTCCCAATTCAGCCAGGAGCCGAGAGACACGGTTACTGTGCCCTGCGCTGAAAAGGTCTTATTAATTGAGGCCTTTTGATGGGAAGTGGAGGTTAAATAGGTCGACAAGTTTGTGATTTGTTTGTTTTGCTATTGAGTACAGCTGCTGAATGTTTTTTACTTCATCTGAGTCTCTCCGTGTGGGTTTCTGAAAATCCAACCATTTTCTTTCTGTCTTGGTCACTATTCACTGAGGTGCACGTGTAGAGAATTATTTTGTAAACTGTTAAATGTTGCTCATTAATACTTGTTTTGAATTGTTTTGTTTATACAAAGATGAAGGAGAATAATTCGTGAAAGGGCTGCCAAACCCAATGATGTTGATGTACCCATTTGACTGATGTCCCCCTATCTAGACTTTGAATGATGATTTTTAGTTTTACATTTTATATACAATGATTCTTGGGAAGAAATTATCAGGATTACGATTACCATCTGTAATAGCCAAACGTAGTATGCAGCTCCACATGCTGTGGTTTCCCTTCATCAAGTTGTTTCATCTTTATTTTTCTTGGTTTGAGACTTATGATCTTTGTCGTGAAATGCTTGATTTATACCGCATTGGCCCCTATGATTATAGAGATGATCGCCTCTCCTTGTTCTATCCTTTCCATTTTCTTTAAGCCATGCCTAATGAAGCTTTCATAGGTGTGGTGGTGAAAGTAGATAAAATTGTTTAAATTCTGGTATTAAAATAATTTGGATTAAAAAACTGTCACCTTTGGTGACCCAAACAAAACAAGGAATATATATACAGTGATCCCAGACCTAATGACTGTTGTTTTGCATTTCATTGTCTTGTATTGTTGTTTTGTTTTTGATTCTTGGTTTTGAATCTTTTTCTTTGACGTTTAAAGCAGAGTTCATCTGATGACAAACCTCACCCGGGTGAACATGAGACTGGTCTGGCAGTACCTGTTTGATTTCAAAACTGCATTTTGAGCATTCAAAAAATATGGTTTGTCATCACTTGAATCTTTCTGCCATCTTTCAATATGTAGATATTTGTCCAAACCTCCGATTAGTGGATCCTGTGATATGTTACATATGATAAGTTATACGACACAGCAGATTAAAGCTGCTGTGGGTAATTTGCATTTATTAATTCAGGTCTTTTTATTCTATCAGCCATGAGGCTGAAGCAAAAATCTGTAAGGTTTTTGAAATTAATTGTCAAACAGATAAAAGTAAAGGCCTTCAAGTAAAAATGGAGTTTGTACGCTTGAAACTCACTTGGCCAGTTGATGTGGTTTCCTGTGCCCTTTTTTGGATTGTAAGCATCAACATCGGCCCATGTAGACACGAGTGGATTTCTGCTGACCACAGCCTACTCGGCTGACCTTGCCCTCTGGATAAACGTATGTGGTTTCTGACTGAAATGCTTAATATTTTAGAAAATTGAAGCTCTATTATAAATCTCAATCTCAATAGGTTTTGGCTGAAGAGTGTCATTTAGCTTACTGAGTGATTCGATTGTTTCGTAGCAAATTTTATTGTTTTTCTTTATAATGTAATTGAGTGTAATTATGGCAAAAGAACACATCACTGTTTCCTCATCTGAAATCAAGCAGGTGGACACAGCTTGAGAATCATCAGTTATACTGGCTGTAAAGATCCATCGAGCCCGTTGATTATTAGATATAAATGACTGCAATCTCGTGATTTAGAAGACTGGAAAATCTTACAAACCATGAATAAAGCCAATTTAGGTATTCTGCAAACAAACAAGTTTAGAATGAATCTGTATGTGTGTCTGGCAAATGGAATTGTATGTAAATAAATTATTTCTTCTGGAAAGAGGGAGCAGAAATTATGGGATATTTTTGTTGTTTTGACTAAATCCCTGCTTTGGAGTAGATCAGCTCCCACTTTTTTATCACGAGGACTGCACGAAAGCCCATTAGACAGTCCTCTGCCCTTGACTCGTCATCATTGTTTTGTTAATCGCTAGACAAGCATTATTTGGTCACACTTGTCCTACATGTCTCTTGGATTTGGTCAGTAGTGAGATGACCTGATAGCTTCTTTGTGGTGGTCACCTTAACCCTTTGATGCATGAATAATAAATTCTTCAACCATGATTTTTTAAACTATTTTTTTCATTCATTTTTAGGTGTGAATGAAACAAATTTCAACAAATATTTTTTGTAATATTTTGATAATTTTCAAATAATTTATTACATGTCCAGCTCAGTGGACAGTGTGCATTCAGAACATGAAATATGTTGGCTTGACTTACTGAAGTCCAAATGGAGGGGCTCAAATGCAATAAAGTCTTCAACAGCTGTGCTTAATAGAAAAAAAATAAATAAATAATTTTGAATACCTGTCCACTGTAGTGACCTGGTTACAGATGAATGAGTCTTTTCTTTAATTTTTATCATTTCTTTGTTTGTTATTTTCTTTTGTTGTGGAAAGCCTTTAACCACTTTTAGGGTGGTGTGTATTTAAGGTCACCTCCAGTTGTTCGGTTTTGATCACTCACTGTCGGTAATGAGTTTTCTTTTCTGTTGACCTGTTGTTGATTCAAATGTTGGATACAAAGCGATTGGATTATAAGGCCACTGGAGATGATAGTTTTGGTCCAATGAGAGAGAGTGTGTAGGCTTTATGATGTTTTTGGTTTGTTATTGATTAGGGAAGCTGAAGGGTTGTTTTTTACTACGGCTTCTCTTGTTACTGTGATGTAAATCACTTTGTGTCTTTATTGTTAGTATCCTTTCCATGGATTATGGTTTTACGTAGTTTCTTAGATGATATGGGTTTTATTTTGGTTTGGTTTATTTGGTTTTGGTCTTATGTACACTGTGATGCACGACTCTGCCCCCTGTTGACGTGTTGTAGTAATTGCCAGTTCCTGATTTCTTTTTTCCTCACACGTGTGTGTGGGGCCTGATATTAGCATCGGGTGGGGCAATGTTTGTATCTGTGTTTTGTTTCTGGTGAGCCCTACTATACCTCATGCCTCCACAGGGGGGTGATAACTGGGCTGATAACAGTTTCCCCACATTATTACTAGGTCATCGCATTATTACTCTGCCTGGAAGGAAGTACCTTAATTATTAGATGATTGTTGCTGAAAACAAGTCAAATCAACAGTGATCTCCCAGAATTTTCTTGTGCTTTATTGCCACAGGTCGTGAAACCAGGAGATTGGGTTCTGATGAAGGTTCTGAAGCAAAACAGAGTGTATATGTGTATGAGTGTGCGTGAATGAATTTCATGTCTAAACATATCATGCAGACTTGGTTGATCTTGGTTGTGGTCATGCTGTGGTTTTCCATAATCAAATGATTTAAGTTGATAACAGTTCAAAGTGAGTAACTCCACTACCTGTTATGTTGATCCAAATTCAGTTTTCCTTTATTTTTCAATTTCTAGTGATTTTGATAACTTTTGAAGTTAAATCTTTTGAAAACTGATTTCAGTTCATTTTTATGCTTCAGTTATTCTCTAATCCTAATTCCTTGTGGGTACATTCACATGTAGGGATTACTAACTTCTAGGGATGAGCGAGTACACCACTATCTGTATCTGTATCTGTTCAACCATCTAAATTATCTGTATCTGTATCTGTACTCGGAGTGGGCGTGGTCTAACCTGGAAGTGGGTGTAGTTTAACCGGAAGTGGGTGTGGTTTACATCAATACGTTATTTTAAGTCTGATCAGAAGTTGCTATGTGTATTGTTTATTTGAAAACTATTTACAGAGCAGCCTCAGAGTTGAGATTAAATGTTTTTGATCACAATAGTAAAGAAACTATTACAGAACAAGTTTTTCAATAAAATCAGAACATTAATATTTAAGTGCATGAATTAAGAGAGAGAGAGAAGAAAATATCTTTTCTATAGCGCCTCTTAAGATAAAAATCCCGAGGCGCTTCACAAAAACAAAACATGTAAAATAGAAAAAAGAATTTAGAAAATGATTAAAATGCATTTAAAATGAGCAAAAAATAGACAATTGTGATTAAAAAATGTAAAGAAAGAGAGAGAGTGAATAGGAAAGAGGGAGTGGATCCTGAGGAAGAGGAGAGAGAGAGAGGAAAAAAACCCGACCAGAGAGGAGGCAGTGACTGAAGCAGCATGAGCCGTTTTCAGCTCTGTCTTGTCAAATGCACCATGTACGTTACAAAAAAAGTAACTTTAAATAACTTTAAATTAACTTTAAAAAGAAGCAAACTGAGGAAAACATAGGGAGTACTGAAGAAACGTGAACAGTGAAGCAAGCACAGAGAGATCCGTTACTGACTGTGTTCGAGATGAGCCAGTTCTGCGCAGATTAGATCACCGGTGATAAGCGAGCAGTGCATGCCGGTGAGATTTGTGTCCAACTTGACGCCGACTTGCTCTGACGTCATGCATACGTAGGCAACGATAACCTCGTGAGATCAAGGCGGCCGCAGATTTTGGAGCAAGGCGCTGCAGTTGCTCTCCCTCGGCTGCAAAACCTAGGGGATGACGGGAAACACCTGGCTCTCACCTGATCTAAGATCTGATTGGTTCATATTTTGATCCAAACATCCGGTGGTAGAATGCGAAATGTTAGTTGGTCACATGTATTCTGTAAATCATGTTATGTTGATGATGACAACTATATAGGCCATAAAGAGAAAGGTGTTTTGCTTTCTTTTGTCATGTTTCCTATGACCACACTGAAGCTACAGCTGCTAACCTTTACTTATTATTACAGTCATGCCTTCATATAGAATATATGATATCCACAAGCACGTGAGGATGTGTTTCAGCTGCTAACAGGCACCAGAATTAAAATAGAAAATTGAACAAGTGTGAATGCTAACGCGATATCTCCATCCATCGCCACCCCCGAGCTACACATGCAGGAAATTGTGTCCGACTTAAACGCCGGCTTTCAGCCACTCCCCCTGCTGCTTCCGTCTGCTCTTGTCTATTTTCCAGGCGAGGCGCAGCTCAACTCGAACACGGCCATTCTCTGTGTGTGTGCGTGGATGGACCGGACGCGGACTGAGCTGTGAGCTCCCGGCTGCAGAGTTTCGTGTCCAGGGAGGGGTGGGCGCTCCATGTGACTGGCCAATCACAGAGCATGAAGAGAGTCAGTTACCCAATGAGGATTTTCCTTCAGCACGATGACAGATATTTACGAGTTTTACTCGTTTCATGATCGTACTCGTCAAAAATGCTTTATTAGAATTGATAATCACAAACATAATATTCACTGTTAAAAACAACTGGTCAAAGGTACTATAAAAAACAGAAATGTAAATCAGTACTAAAATGTAAATCAGTGGTTAGTAATCATGTTCATGTTAATGTACCCCTAAGGAATTGTGATTAGTAAAGAGAAAAAAAAAACAAAGTTTTGGACAACAGTACTATGTGGCCTAACCCACTCACTGTTACCTGGCCGTTTACCTGACTCCAGGAGCCCACAGCACGTCCGTCTCAACACACCTTAAGTCTGCACGTGACGTATAACATGGAAGACAACCATGCACTCTCACAAACAAACAAATTTGTGTTATCAGAGATAGAAATCTGTGGAACCAACGGGATGTATTTATCACCCCCCTTTTGAAGTCAGTGGATTGTTGTTGTTGGTATCGGCCAAATCTGTGGGACCCTTGTGCAGTTTGATATGGTCCCTGTGTACCCATTTGTAGACGGGCGCCTTGTTTTTGTCGGCGATCTTGATCTGATACACGACCGGAGAGATCTTATCTGTAATCAGGTATGGACCCGACCATCTGGGCAAAAGTTTCTTAGCCAGCTTCCCCGAGCATCCTTCTTCAACAGATTAGTCAGAGGTCGTGCCAACTCAGCGTAATGTTCCACGAACTGACGCGAGTAGTTGCAGACCCCCAAGAAGCTGCGAAGTTCGGAGACGTTCGTCGGAGGTGTGATGGTGGCAACACCCTGAATCCTGCCAAGCTGAGGCTGCACTCCCTGTGGTCCCACAAGGAGGCCAACGTACTGAACTTGCGACCTGCACCACTGTCCCTTGGCGAGAGAGATCTTAGCACCCGCCGCCGCGAGCTGACCCATGACATGGTCCAGCTCGGCCAGGTGGTCATCCAACGTACGCCGACGAATAAGAATGTCGTCGACATAGATGAATGTCCCACGCTCTCGAGCATCGGGGCAGGCCTTGTTCAAGAAGATGTTGAACTCAGCTGGCGAGTTGGAATAACCAAAAGGACACCTGGTGAAGGTGTACTGCCGGTTGGCAAAGGAGAAAGCAAATTTGTGTTGGTCCGATTCGTGGACGGGAATCGTCCAAAATCCAGACGCAATGTCAAGGGTGGAAAAGTACTTAGCATCTTTCACTTTTGGAAGCTCCTGCTCCAGGCGTGCCATAGGCCACCTAGACAAGGGGACCTGTTTGTTGAGTTGCCGGTAGTCAATGGTAAGTCGCCACTTACCATTAGGCTTCAGTACCGGCCACAACGGAGCCGAGTAGGTGCTGTTGCAGGGTCGAATGACCCCGTTAGCCAAGAGGCTGTCAATGATTTCCTGGACCGGTTCTATGGACGCCAGGGGAATCTTGTATTGCCGCACAAAGGACCGCGGTGCATCTGGCCTGGTAGGAATCCGGACTTCATGGATAGTGGTCAGACCACAGTCCAAGGAGTCAAGTGAAAGAAAATCCTGGTACTTTAGCAAAAGTTGTCTTAGCTTGTCTCGCTCGACATCGTTGGTGAGGGCATCTGCTTGGTCGATGACCTTCTCAATCTGTAACAGAAGTTCCGGGGGTCTACCCGGTGGCTTCGAGAGTGGCGGTGAGGTCGAAATCGCGTCCCCCCGCGAAAGACTTGCCACAGAAGGGCGTCCGCCTGTGTCAGGCCGCGGTTTGTACGGCTTTGGCTTCCTCACACGTGCAAACAGTTGTCCGGACGCACAGCTGATTCTAGCGTCAAGGCGTTGGAGACAGTCCAACCCTATGAGCATGGGCATCCTCATCTCCTCGCTGATGTACACGAGGTGTTTAAAGGACATGCCTCCTATCGAGATGTTGACCTCAGTCGTCGCAGCCGCGGACGAGGGAGCGCCATAGAAAGCGTCAATATCCTTTGGGCCCGAAATGAGTGTGGGGGGTGAGATGTCCTCCCCCCTTTGTTCACATATGCTGGTGTAAAGAGCTCTGCTGATGAGCGAGATGTCCGCTCCTGTGTCTAATAATGCGACACAGCGATGTCTCTGATTTACAGTGACCTCCACCGCGGGCCTATTAGATCCCTTTCTCACGACCAGAGGTGCAAGCAAAATTTTCTCAGTCATGGCGGTAGCAGTAGTGGTACTGGGGTCGTCATCCGCGGGTTCGTCGCCTAACATCGCCACGGATGGAATGACCGGTGAGGTGTTGTCACTTTCCTTTGAGGTGTCGTTGTTTTCTTGTGAATCAGAACCTGTGAAAACATCAGCCTGCAGCATTTCAGTCTCATTTTGCGGCTTCTCAGGCAAACACGGAGTCTCTGACCGGGTTGCCTGAGAATCACGCACAAATTGTTTGACGCCCTCGACGTCTGTCTGAAGATTGCAGATCATGTTCATCATGTTAGTCATCATTGGAAGGAAAGTGTTTTGCATCATTGGCAGGAGAGCTCTTTGCATCGCCGCCTGAATTTGGGATGTTAATTGCATCGTTTCCTCTGAGTCCATTTTCCAAAAATAGTAAATAGTCTTTTATTATTTACTAATTTACTCTTCGATTTCGTTTCTATTTAGATGTGTATTTAGAAATAACCTTACCTGTAGACTTATTAAAGAATTAGTTACAGGGAAGCATGGCTGTTGAATGAATATTCTGTGCAAAATTGTTCAATAATGCCAAAAATATCATTGTCAGTTGACCTACCCAAGATGGCGGGTCGAGCTACGTGTCGGGCACCTAAGATGGCGGACCGCCGCGCATGCGTCGTCCGACACCCGGCTTTGATCCCCGTAGCAATCGCACGATCCTAAACACCGGAGCGTTTTGTAGAACCGCCGCTAATGTTACCCCAAAGTACTCCGTACCGGAAGGTTTAGCGGATTAAAGGACGCAGAATCGCTGCGTCGGAACGGCTTGAAAGCTTTGCGGGACGCGTTCCCGAGCTTCTCACCGAGAGTGGCTAGTTAGCTCGTCGGCTAATGCTAGCGAACGCCCTGGAGCGACCAAGGTCTCAAAATTGCCTCAATCAACCAACGGGCATCTTGCTCCGTGATTAAAAGGGTTTCAACAGCGTACGCAATCTGGATGCAGTATCGCCCAGCGGTAATAGCCCGACTTATAGCGTTTACCAAGCAAGTTAAGCTACGGTAGGTGCTAACGAGTATTCCGACAAAGAACAGCGCGGATTCGGCGCTTATTGAACGGAAATAAATTTCCGACGGAGTCTTCTGTCTCCGATTACACAAATGGATGCACACAGTGTCACAAACACCGCGACAAACAATAAACAGACGGTTCCAACGTATTAAAACAGGAGAAATGTTTACCCTCAGATGAAGGCCTCAAAATGGCCGTCAGCACACGTCAGCACTTAAGGTGTTTTGATGAAACAGCGCCTCCTGTCGGAGGGTGATGAATGTGCACCCCCCTTTCTGAGAGCTGAATGAGGAAATAGCTCGCTTTTCCTCTCCCTAACACACACTGAACAAAAATCCCCCCCCAAAAAAAATGTCTCAAAATCGGCACAAAGTATAATAAACTGTGCAGATATCAAGCTAGGCTCGCCATATGTAACGGAATTGAAGTGATGTAACTATCTAGAGTTGTATTTTAATACACTGTAAGTAGATCACTTTTTATAAACAGAAGAATAGGCTGTTTTTATCATCAGGGAGTTTAATTAAACACTCTGTATTGACTTTGAGACAAGAAAAGAGAGAGAGATGGGATCGTTTGAGAATCTTTAATTTCTTAATTATAAATTCTAAACAATCTACCAGGACTAACTCTGTGATGGATGAAAATGGATTTGGATGTTGTGTTGGTGCGTGTGTGTGTGTGTGTGGTTGGTTCAGACTCCTTAGGCTGACGTCATTGAATCTGGTAGTCTTTGTTATGACTAGATATCACGAGGCTTATAAAGTGATGACATGAGCCGCTATTTTGCCGTGTACGTACCCAGTGGGGGCCTCCCAGGTAGATCAGGAAATGCCAGGTCTGGAGACCTCGGATGTGCGCTGGAGCTGTCGGCGCAGCGGTCGCAGCGATTCAAAGCCCGTCTGGAGGGTCGACCCCGGTACCAATCGACGGCGTCAGCAGGTGCTCTTATTTTGAAAGGACGTCGTCTGGTTGTTAAATGACGAAAATCTCCAGCTTCACAGTTTTTAGTTTAAAGAAGAAAACACATCTGGCCAGGCTGTGCTTTTCTTTAGGATGATGGTGACTAGAACTGAAGTCAAAATGGAACTAAGCTTAAAATGGCGTTGCCTTGTTTTATATCTCTGAATTGTTGATAAGTTGTAGTAAAGTGGATTGGACACTTTAAGTCAACACCAGATTCTCCTGCGGCAGCCGAAAGCTCTGATTGGTTGGAACAATGTGTCATGCGTTTCTATGGAGATGAGGATCAGTATGTCTGTGCAGTAGTCCTGTTTTCATTAAACATAACTCATGACATATTTATTTCACAGATCATTCACTTGATTATTGTTGATCAACATCTGGTTTGCTTAATAATTTTAATCACAAATAAAGTACTTTGATTAAGTAAAGCTTCTTCTCCTCCTTCTGGCTCTTCTCCTGGAATGTAAACAGTCTGAGGAACACCCGACCTTGGCTTTTCTACACGGTGTTATTGTGCACAGGGGCAGCTGTGTGGAGCTGAAAATAATGAACTTCATAACCTTACACCGGATATTCGTCTGAAACAAGTATCCGGCTCATCCCTACTAACTTCACTGATTTACATTTTTTGTGCTCTTTGACACTCACATATCTATCTTTTTATAGACTTTTACTACAGTAATTAAGTGATAACTTTTTGGTTAACTTTGTTAATTTACCTCTATGGGCTACATTCATTATTGCCCTTCATTTTGATAAAATTTTTACTTAGTGCTGTGATTTTTCCCATACGCAGTATAGGGTTTTATTACTTTATTCTTTTTGCACCACTGTTTCCAGTACACGTAGTGTATTGCACCCATTTCTTCACTTAAAATGTTAATTCACATAATTGCTACACATAGTACATGCAGGAACTCACAGTGCCCGGTTTATTTTTGTTTCTTTGATTTGCATCAGACGCAATCTTCGTATGTCTACCCTCACGTGCTTGTGTCTGCTCTTCTCCTCTCCTGACCTTCGCCATTGGTCTTCGCTATCTGGAGGACCTCTATGCTTCGCTGCCTGATGCTGCCTGCTGCCTGGAGCTCCGGTTCGTGGGTCTGGACGTCCTGATCCTGCTGCGCTGATGGGTCTCCTTAAAGTCACCTGGGACCTGATTCTGCCTGCTGGTTGTCCTTCTACATCCTGCTCTGTGTGGGAACACAGAGCTGCTTTATCCTTTTGCAGTCCACGTTTGGGATTACTAATTATTAATGACCAATGATCAGTTATTGAAATAGCTACCTTCACAAGGATATACAAATACAATGGTCCACAGATTGTTGACTTAAAGAGCAAGTAACGTCTAAATTAACTTTTTTTTGCTGATGAACTGTATAAATGAGTGTCTAATAGTGTTTTAAATGTGTGTATTCATTATTTTAGCATTTTGGTGCATTTTCTTTAAAAATTAAAAATTCTGCCTAAATACCACAGTATAGCTCCACCTTCAGCTTAAAACATAGAATTTGACTCATTTTGAATAAATTTTAGCCAATGGCTAAAGAGTAAGATACTACGTAAACCAGTAGAGTACTACGTAGCAGCTTTGTGTCAACGTTATAAAAGCATCGAGAGTCTCGGCCACGCCTTGTGGCAAGTTGGGAGTTGGATTTGCAAGCGAGCGTAGGAGGTAGGGATGAGCGAGTACACCACTATCTGTATCTGTATCTGTATCTGTTCAACCAACTAAATTATCTGTATCTGTATCTGTACTCGGAATGGGCGTGGCATAACCCGGAAGTGGGCGTGGTTTAACCGGAAGTGGACATGGTTTACATCAATGTATTATTTTAAGTCTGAAATTGATATGATTGATCAGAAGTTGCTATGTGTATTGTTTATTTGAAAACTATTTACAGAGCAGCCTCAGAATTGAGATTAAATATTTTTGATCACAATAGTAAAGAAACTATTACAGAACAAGTGTTTCAGTAAAACCAGAACATTAATATTTAAGTGCATGGATTAATACATCTGAACTCATGCAGTAGGAACTAGGAAATATGAAATGCTAGAACCAGACACAACTTTATATATATTTTTATTTTAATTTGATTAAACAGATTTTTTTCTAAACGTTCTTGGCATTTTGCCCCACACAAAGTTAAACAAAACAATGTTGATTAAGGTGTGTGTGTGTGTGTGAGTGTGTGAGTGTGTGAGTGAGTGAGTGAGTGAGTGAGTGAGTGAGAGTGAGAGAGAGAGAGAGAGAGAGAGAGAGAGAGAGAGAGAGAGAGAGAGAGAGAGAGAGAGAGAGAGAGAGAGAGAGAGAGAGAGAGAGAGAGAGAGAGAGAGAGAGAGAGTTCAAAAAAATGAAAAACGCGACCGGAGCGGAGGTAGTGACAACAGCACGTCAGCTCTGTCTTGTCAAATGCACCATGTCAGTTACGAAAAAAGTAACTTTAAATATTCAACCGAAAAAGAGGCGAGCTGAAGAAAACCTAGGGAAAACAGAAAAAACGTGAGCAACAGTGAAGCAATCACAGCGCGATCCGTTACTGTGTGTGTGTGTGTGTGTGTGTGTGTGTGTGTGCGTGGATGAGCCGGCCGGACTGAGCTCCCGGTCGGCTAGAGACTAGAGTTTTGTAAGTAGGGAGGGGCGGGCGCTCTATGTGACTGGCCAATCACAGAGCGTGAAGACAGTCAGTTGCCCAATGAAGATTTTCCTTCAGCACGATTACAGATAATGACTCGTTTTACTCGTTTCCTGCTCGTATTCGTCAAAAATGCGTTATCCGTACCGGATACTCGTCTGAAACGAGTATCCGGCTCATCCCTAGTAGGAGGTTAGCGGTAGTTCAGCATTAGCATATAGCATTAGCATATCCTAGTCTTTAGCGTAGCCTTTAGTGTTATACATACTTATTTAGTGTTAGCTTGGCTGTTGGATAGTGTAGTTTAGTTAGTATTTGGCTGTTAGTGTTATTAGGAAAGTAGTTCAGGTTTAGTGCTCCATATCGTGTTAGTATGCTGTGAGAAGGTGTAGTGTAGTATGGTTGCGGTGGCTCTGTGGGGTTGCACTCCTTTCTGCTGGACTTAGAAATTAGGCGCCAGTGGTTGCGTGTCTGGAAAACATTCAGCTCCCGCCAGGTGCTGTAGTTTGCAACCAGCATTTTACCCGCGATTCTGCACGTCTCCGTTTGAAGAGGATGTGCCCACCGTGGCTCTTCCGCGATTTAGATGCAGCCCACCGACTCTGCTCCCCCACCATGACGGGCTCCAGTCTGAGGTGAGTAAGCTAAATAAAAGTTTTAACATCTTCTAAAGACAATTTCCTACCTAAATGCAAAGTTTGCGAGACGTGGTTCACTCCATTTAGCTAATATCAGTCTGCACTGCCTTCGGGCAGATTTGTCAAGTTCACAAAATGTGGAACGGGATGTAAGGTTAGAATCAGCGGCGAATCGGAACATGTCTCGAAGCCCTGGCCGACAAAACGGTCCACATGACTATTACTGTCAGGCTCAGAGAAAATTCGGGTTGTTTTTGTGTCAGTCCGCAATTCTGCAACAGTGACTCTAACTAACGCAGCACTAGTTGACAGACATCATTACAGCGTGAAATCCAGCACAGCGTGACCCGGTTCCGTGAGGAATTCTGTTCAGGAGTTCGCATTTCAGGCTCTTCACATCATATGTGTCTGACTTTTACGTTATAATAACATCACACACTAGGAATGTTATAAAGCGCCTATATAGGACAGTTTCTTTTGTATATTATCTGACTTTATAAACAACAATGTGCTTCTATTTTTTTTTCAGGCTAAATCTACCCAAGACATTGGCTGTCAGACTGATTTAGTAATCTGCAAGAATGCACTTGTCCAGGCTGACGTGAAGCGTTACCCGTAGCAAAGGTGAATTATTTTTAATAATCTTCTACGTAAACATTTTATTATCACCTTCTAGTTTTAATTTGTTTTACAGATTGTTACACGTGATTTTATGCTCATTTAAACTTTTATAAATGTGCTGCTTCTTTGTTTTTATAGAGCTCACAGCCTCAGTGTGTCTTGTGACACAGGGACCATGACGGAAATTCATCTTCCAGAAGGTCCCAGAGCAGCGTCCACACCCCTGAAAAGACCTAGATGTGAGGTACCTGCTGTTGATTCCAGCTTCCACCTCAGTGACAGTGCAAGCTCAGTGAACTGTTCAAGGTAAAAAAATTAAAACATTTCTGAATTTTTAAGATATTAACAATTAAATAAACGTATGTGATTACATCATGACATCATGACGGAGGCTACTGGTTCTGCCCCTGTGACACTTGGTGGTGACGAGTGAGCTGATTCACCTGGTAAATAACTTTTACATTAAATATTTTGTTTTTGCTATCAAAAGTAAATTAACTAATAACCTGCATTATTGCAGGACACTCAGCAAAATATGGACTCTACACCATGAGGCAGGCACACATTAATACTCTATAAGAGCACATAAGGTGAGCAACACCACATATTATTATTATTGTACACTGCCCTGGATTTGTTTTCTTTCTGCATCTCATCATTAGCCTGGCTGATCACCTGATAACTCCTGTCATCTGGTTATGACAGCATGAGGATGTCCTCACACACCTGTAACCTATCAGCTCATCTGGCAGAATAGAGAGAGAAGAGACAACACCACATCTCCTGTTCCTGGAAAGCCTTCAGCCATCCTTCGATGACTGAGAACCTCCATCAGCTCTGTCTCCTGTCTGCCTACAATTATTATAATAAATATTGTGTTTGACAAGTTTTTTGTGCTGCCAAATATCTAATTTAGATTCCAGTTTTTATATTTTAATGGATATTTATAAATTGCATTAATTGAATGATCACATTGCATGTTTAACTAGCTCTATTGTGATGAATTAAACTAGCACCTCACTGTTAAAAGCTTGTTTTATTTTCAAGCATGTTTGAGTATTTATGGACATGAACAAAAGCAGGAAATATATCAATTGAGATTTATTTAATTAATATAACAAATAAAGGGGAAATGAGTCATTGAAAGGCACATTCTTCTGGAAGCTCCTGATCCTGACGACACCAGCGGGAGACCAGCTGCAGACACCAGAGGATCACCTGCAACCAAGAGCAGCTAGTATCAGTAAATAAATAATGAAATCAGGGCAGTTTTAGTGGGCTGAACACATTACAGAATAATTTTCTCATGGGATATTTTCATAACTTTATGCAGGAGACTGTAGCTTGAGCCCAGAGCTCCTGGAGAGCTATCCAGCACATTTCAGTGGATGTTCCTGCTTTAACAGGTTAGATTAGCTGTTAAGCAGCTCAGCTATTTGTTGCTGATTAAAACCAGGTGTGTTGAAGCAGATAAATCTCTAAAACATGCTGAATACTAGCTCTCGGGCCGTGGAGCAAAACCCTGCAGCTAATCTGATGCTATGGCTAACGGCTACTTACCATTCAGAGCTGGTTCTGTTGGGTCGGTTCCGGTAATTTCAGGCAACTCACAAGCTCAAAACAATAAGGCTCAGGTCCGCTTGTCTCCTCCAAATAGACTTGGTCCCTTTCTTCTCGAGTGTCTGGGTAAGGAGGGGGAGAAACGTCCTCCACTTCTAATGACTGCTCAGAGTGAAGGGAGCTAGCATCGTCTAGTTAGCCATCGTCTTCGTCACTGCCGCGGCTCCGCCCTCTCGGTCCTCCAGGCAACGCCTACTAATGTTGCAGTTTTTAAAATTGATACGTGGGTGGAGAAGGACTCTGAGGGGGACATTACCACGTCTTTAACCAACTTCCTAAGGATATGATTCTGACTACTCACCGGCGTGGGGAATGCTTCCTCACTCCGTCTGCCTTCATCTGTAAAATTGAATGTGCCTTTCCTCAAAGGAGTCCTTCATGCTTTCTGAACGTTCAACGTCAGGTGGTTTCTGCGACCGCCGTGCCATTGACCATGGGGGGTCTGTAGCGACATGAATGGCCTCATTTGTGACCCAAAGGTCACACTTCCTCAGCTGGGTCAAGCTGTCCTGGCTGCACTTCTGTCTACAGATTATCTATCACAGGAGACACAAAGTCTGCTGTAAACCATCTTTAATCTGACTGCTGTTCCATCTGCAAGACGAAGGACACTTCAAGATTTAAAGAATCGTTTTTAATAAACTCTTTTCACTGTCTATTACAAGGTTCATAAATAATCATCAAGGTTCATTATAAATGTATTTAATTACAGAAATGAATTTTATTCTTTGGTTAATAATAATTATTATTTATGATAATCAGTCTTGTTTAACAGTGACAAGAAGATCATGTGCACTTATACACACCATGCAGGACACAGAAATCAGGGTTAAACAGTGGCGGCTGGCCAGTAGAGGGCGATAGGGCGCCGCCCTCCCAGTTTCCCCTGTGTTTTTAATTTTTATTTTAAAAATAAATAAATAAAATTAACAATAATCACATATTCTAAGTTAATTGTGTGTTTTGTAACAAAAATAAATCATATATGTATATATATCTATATTGGTCTCTGCCGATCTCTGCCGATCTCTGCCGGTCTCTGCCGAGCGGTGGAGGCTGTGTGCTGTTTTTCAATCGCCCAAACAGGACGGGACCAGCTGTCCAATTGCTGACAAGAAAATCAAAGGGTAGGAATGGGAATGTATCCAATCAGCGTCAACGTTGTTTCAGAACGTTTCAGAAGCATAATGGGCGATAGAGCTACCGCCAAGGCTTTCGTTGGTGTTCGGTAGAACTCGGAGAGTCTCGACTCCAGAACGTTTTGACGGTCGTGACGCAGACGTAGACAGTGCGCCTACAACATGGATACCGGATCTCAGCAGCCACTGAATTCAGTTCGGTCTTCTCCAGTATCCGTTCGAGAGGAGAACTATGGTGGAAAAACTTAATATCAAAGAGCTTGGACCAGATCAGCCCGACGTAAAGATAAGCCAGCAGGACAAGGAGAAGGGTAAACTGTACACACGACGCTTCTCCCAAAATTGGTACACCAGGAAGCAGTGGCTAGCTGGATGCAATCACGCTAATGCGTTATTTTGCTTTCTGTGTTTGTTATTCAAAACGGCTGGGATCCACAGAAGGTGGATGTGGAACTTGTGTCTCATTGGGGACTCCATTCATTCTCTGACTGAGGAATGCAGCGCATCAGTGCAGCAGCCAACAAAGAAACGGAGGACGTTTGGACAGGGAGAACAGCAGCTGGGTGCAGAGGTAAGCTGTACATTACATTTCTGTAAACAAGACAATCAGAATCAGAAATCCTTGGTTGTCCCACAAACCGGGACATTTGTTTAATAACATGTACATTGTTTAATGTGCAATAACTGTAAAAACTAATTTCAACACACATACCTATTATACATATTTAATCATGTAAATGTGTATTTCAAGTAAATTTGTACATACATCAATCTGATTCCATTTTACTTGTTACACTTCTGCTGCAGCAAACAACTTTCCCAGCTTGGGAAGTGGGAAATATGACATTTGTAAGAGGATACTGATGACATTATTTCCTATGAAAGTGTTTCCACTTTCCATAAGTCCTAACAGTGTAAATTTCTGGCATTTTGTCTAAGTGGTGTTTACTACCATTACTGTAGCAGTGACCTGCTCATAATTTTTCGTGTTCACTCAAATGTTGAAATTAAACAAAATGTTTTTGTTACTTGCCTCTTGCATTGCCTATTTACCATTTATGGTCGTGTTATTTTATGTGCAATTTAATGCAGTATTTTTCAACCTTGGTCTGCAAGGCAGTGTGCCAATAGTCAGACACACCTGGATTAATCAGTTTGTCCAATGATGTATGACAGAAAATAAAAGAGCTGTGCTTAATTCAGGAAATAGTGAAGTTGTGCACAAAGCTCAGAAAGCACAAGTTTGTTTAAAAAAAAAAATAGCACAGCCCCACCAAAATATTTTTCACCAGCCGCCACTGGGGTTAAAGGTAACTGCACTCACATGTCTTTGTTCCATAACACCAGAGCTTTCTATCTTGGGAGGGCGTGTTCTGAGGTATGTTAAGTCCTACCCTCTAATATGTAAAAATCTAATTTGTTGAATAAGATTACCGGCCGTCTCTTAAAACCTAACTCCTCAGTTCACGTTCAGTTCTTGAGCTCACCAAAATTCTCTCCGTTGCAACGAGAGTCCAGAGGATCGGGTCAGCCGCTTGAAACTTCTACTAAAGCTTTTCTGTCACGCTGATAGAATTGCTTCAACAGAAACGCCATCTGCAGCACAAGCTGATGCAAAACTCCTTCATAGTTGTTGATTTTTGAGACGCAACCAGTTTCTTCAGTCGTTGTGACCCGGAGACATCTCAGGACCGTTTTGGTCGCACTACGGTTCTTCTACCCACCTCGTGCTTGGGGGTCATCATCTACTCCTGACATCTTGGATCCAAAAGGGGGTCTTCCTAACTGGGTGAGGTAGACACTTCCGACAGATTGCGTCTGAATGCCTGTTCTTGTAAGAAATAATTTAGCTTAGCTGCAAACCAAATTCTACCACCCAGAACTTGTTTTTCTCTCTCTAAGATAAAAACCTTCTGAGACCTACATTCACACATCCAAACACACACACTTCATTTTTAGTTTCATCCAGACACAGATTGCTGTAATACCAAGTTTTAACCCTTACCTCACATTAGAGCATTTTTTGTGCTCTAAAGACTTTAACGTTAGAAAATTTAAACGTTGGGTAAGGGTTAATACCAAAGCTTTTATAAATTGTCATTTATGAATTGTCTTTTAAATTGTCATCTTTAAATTGTTAGTAATAAATTCTTAACTTTTTAAACCTGACGCTTCTTTGAATAAAACACAGAGTGGTGTATATTTGGTCACTGAACGAGCAAAGATCTCTTGAGATCTTCTGAATTAATAAATAAACTTAGCTAGTAATTCAAATCTCTTAAATTAAATATTAATCTTTTGATTAAATATAGACCAAGCCAGTTGGTGTATGAACTTCTATCGATTATATAAATATCCGTGGATATATAAATATAAGTTTCAGTACCAATTCGTTTGATCTTTCTCAGAATTTAACAAAACTGAATAGCAACAGCTTACATTCTAGTTATGTAGATTAACAACGCTACATTACTGACAGGAAGCCTGATGAGCTGGGATTGTCCAGGTGAATATTCATGTCTCCAAGGACCATTGTGGGACAGTCGTGCTCAGGAATGGAGGAGAGCAGGGTGTCGAGTTCATCAAGAAAATCTACGAGTTGACCTGGTTGGAGATATATGACAACCAAAAAGAAGTTTTTCGGTACAGTTACCTGGATGGCATGGTATTCAAAGGAGTTGTATTTAGTGATGGGTAGCAACTGACTGTATATCCATTTGTTGGAAATTAACACGCCCGTTCCACCACCTCGGCCAGATGCACGAGAAGTGTGGGAGAAAGTGTGGTTAACTGAGAGAGCAGATGGGGTAGCATTGTCACATGGTTTGATCCAGGTCTCAGTGAGAGCCAGTGCATCAAGTGACACGTGGTTTGCATGTGCGGTAATGAAGTCTGCTTTGTTTACAGCTGATTGGCAGTTCCAAAGTCCCATAGACAGGTGATGGTTTTAGTGAGCTGGGGTTTTGAAGGTTGCAAAAGAGGTTTGCTGTGTGTGACCTTCCTCTGAAGACAGTGATCACAGGTATAGGTTAATGGCACATTTTGCATGGTGTTGATGGATCAGCGTCTGGGTCGAGTTTGTTTGCTCTGTGGACACGCGCAGGTAGACACGTATGTCTTTACTCCGGAATGTAAATATAATATATATGGGGTGAAATATATTTTCAGCCAAAAAGTCATGCATTAGAGGGTTAAATCATTTATTTAGTTTCTTAAAGACGTGGACGAATGAAAAACAATTTTAATGATTATATCTGATCATAATCAATCACTCTGAGTTTTTCATGCAGGCTGAACATGAAAAGAGTCGACACCTATCTGCTGCATTCATTTCTGATAGAAAACAGATGGTGAAACTCTAGGATTAGAAAGACCTGACACATCTACATCACACTGTCACGCAAACATTCATGGACTCACCCATTTTTTAAAGTAGGTACCAAAACCAGAAAGCAGTCATTTTGATTTAAACAAAAACTATAATAATAACATCAATAATAATAATAATAATAATAATAATAATAATAATAATAATAACCTTTATAAAAAGAGATACTCATTTGACAAAAGAAGTAAAATTGGAGAAGTTGTTTATTTTTCTTCCTAATTGGAATTCGTTATTTTTTCATCTCCTTGTTTATTTCCTCTCTTTTCTTCTTTCTATTCAACCTGATTTTGATTTTCTTTTTTTCCACTGATCATTTTTTGAAGGTCTAACTGTATCTCTTGATAACCTTTCTTTCTTTCACCTAGTTGAGCATTGTGCTCCATCACTATTTCCTTCAGTTTGAAGTCTAATCCAGTTTTTATCTTTTTATTGACGTTTTGTTTTGTTTCTGTTTCTGTGTCTGTGTCTGTTTCTGTGTCTGTGTCTGTTTCTTCTTGAAAGTCTTTAATCTTGTTAAATTCATCAGCATCATTCTGTGCCGCCATCATTTGGATTGTAAGTTTCTTCTCCAGCTCCCTCAGATCTTCACGCATTTGTGCTTTAAGGGCATCTAGTAGTTCCTGCTCCACTCTCATCAGCTCTCTTTGCTCTTCAATTGTTTTTGTTGTTTCTTTTTTCTTTGCTGCAGAAACTAAAAGTTGACAAAGTGTAAGAATCTATATATGTGAAGTAAAGATTAAACCAACATAAATAACAGAAGAACTTCTTCATCATAAATAATGTAACATAAAATCATTTTAGAAGATCAGATGAAACAAGTTGAACTCACAGAGGTGTCTTTGTCTCCAGACCAGAACAGAAGCTGAAACCAGGAACAAGCAGCAGAACAGCACAGAGAAGCTGATAGAAACAGAACAGCTGGACCGGACCACAAAGAAATCATCTGAAGCACAAACAAGAATAAATGTGTTATTTGTCTCCATAAGTGACCCGTTGGAGACTTCATGTCCGGGTCTTCTACCTGGAACGTGGACGTGGGTTTCTCTGCTCTGCTTGAGGTCCTTCTGATGGATTCTACAGGTGATGGTGTTGTTGGGGCTTTTCTGCACAGTAACTCTGCTGCTGACAGCAAGAAGACCATCAGAACCTCTGGTTGTCTCTGTAGGTCCAGCTGAGAGGACGTGTCCCTCAGCGTCCAACCAGAGCAGCTCTGGTTCTGGCCACCAGGTTCCAGAGCTACAGTCCAACATCACTCCACTGCTAGCTTCATCAAGTCCTGCTAACCTGATCTCAGGTGAGGACACCGACCCTGGTGAGATAAGAGGTGGAGGTGTTAGTCAGTGTCTGACCTGCAGCAGAGACACTTCACTTTACAGTGTCAGAGAGAAATGTTGTGAATACATAAAACTATCAATGACGAGATCAGAGACCAATCAGGAGTCTAAAAGATAAAATAATTATTTTTAAGACAAATATAGAAATGTAAGAGGCTTTGTTTGAGTTTGAAGTGGACGTAATATACAAAAGTCACCAAACGTAAATATAAACCATGTATCTGTTTTCTGTCAGTGTTTGATTTCAAGAATTATGTGCCTAAGATTACCCATCTCAATCATGTCTTTATTGTGATGTCACAATAAGGAACATTAGCGTAGACCCCACCACCTGTCAACACCAGAGGAGCAGTAGCTCTATTCTGAGTTCCTCCAAAGTAGCTGAACTCCCGATCTCAACAGCCAATCAGAGACTGTGTGGGCGTGGTCAGCAACATTTTTTTGCATAAAAGTAACAGCTCCCAGATACGGGTCATTCTGGAGGGTACTAAAAGTGTCAAAAATAAAGATGAATGTGTTTGCTTCATATGAGAAGTGTTGCTTCGACCATAGAACCATTATTACTTATTTAAAAAACGGTGGAATAAAAATCCATTTAAACCTCACACTGAAAAAACAGAATAAATATCTAATTATAAAACTTGTTGAGGACAAAATTTTCCCTTTACTCACCAACAAACAGCTCAACAAAATATTCTCTTCTGTCTTTTGGAAAGTAGCATCTGTATCTTCCACCGTCAGAGAATCTGACTTCTGAGAGCTTCAGTGAAGCGTCTCCGTGTTTCAGTTTAGAAGCCGACAGCGATGCTCGTTCATTTCTTTGTCCATGCTCCTGGCCCTCGTGCCACACATGCACAAATTTGTGTCTCAGGTCCAGTTTCCCCCACTCCACCGTCATCAGAGAAGCATCTTTAGGAGGCTTTAGGAGGCATGGCAGCAAGACGTCATCACCAACCATTGCTGTTATGGTCTGAGGCAGATCCTTGACCGCAGATTGACCTGCAACATAAAATCTGCTGTTTTATAACTTGAAATGAATCATTTGTCCACAGCCCTTTAAGAAAGACTGAACTAAAGCTGGCTCAAGCCGGATTGGTAACATTTAAAAGATACTGGTTTGGACTGCTTCAACGTACACAACATAACAGCTAGCCACATGTAGCATGTTGCTCCAGCAGAACTGGGCTAATGCTAAGAGTTGGTTATAATAAAACTTACCTGTCCAGGTGTGGGTCAGGAGAAGAATCTGAAAAACCACAGCAGTCCCAGTCTGAAGGTTTAAAGATGACTTCCCTGGCTGGTGGCCCATCCTGGAGACCGTACTCTTCAATCAGACACGTACAAAACTATATCAGGTTTAAAATGAGCCACAGAATAACTGATGATGAAACCAGGAACTAAACTGCACACATTTATCATCAAATGATCTAAATGTGTTGCTCAACACAAAACCCTCACATTACCTGAATCAGCAGGTTCTTTCTGATGCCTCTTATAATAGTTTTACTAAAAATAAAACCGTGTTCAAGACCTCAGCAGCAACGACAGACAAAAAACTTCATGAAAGGAAAAAGTTTCCTTGTTTCCGTGTTCCTCTCAAAGCTCAAAGTCCTCAGATACAGTAAACTTCAGAGCTGTGGAAGGTTTCTCTTTTGTTTTTCAAATGAAAACGCCAGTCTTCTTTTAAACCTGGTAAAATTAAAAATAACAACCAGATACCACTCACCCTTCTACGCATCACTAAATTCAATTCATTTATTTATATAGCACCAAGTCACAGAATCATCTCAAGGCACTTCACACAGTAAACGTTCCAATACAGGTCAGTTAGCCAATCAGAAAAAAGTTTCCTATATGAGGAACCCAGAAGGTTGCATCAAGTCACTGACTAGTGTCAGAGTCTTTGCAGGCATCCTTATACTGAGCAAGCATTTAGTGACAGTGGAGAGGAAAACTCCCTTTTAACAGAAAGAAACCTCCACAGGATCCTGGCTCAGTATAAGCAGCCATCCTCGACGACTCACTGGGGATCGAGAAGACAGAGCAGGCACACACACACACACACACACACACACACACACACACGCACACACACACACACACACACACACGCACGCACGCACGCGCGCGCGCGCGCGCACGCACGCACGCACACACACACACACACACACACGCACGCACGCACGCACACACACACACGAACACACATGCACATGTGCATATATGGTTTATGAAGCCACTACAACTTTTTGGTGGTTGACGAGGACACACCTTTCCCTACATCTGATGAAAACGAAAAGTATGTCAAAAATTTTGATTTTACCCATAGAAGAAAAGTCTCACTTCAAAAATAAGAGAAACATACCAGAACAAACATACATTTCACATATGAATTTCCACAGGCTTATGAAGACTTGACAACCTGGTGGTTTATGGAGACAATTAGGGTTTATGAGGTCTGTTTACAAAAATATACAATTCTGACTGGTTTCTGGTTTAAGGGGACATTTAAACATTATGAGACCAGTATACACATTTATATATAACATTCAAACTATTAAGGAATCAAAGAGGAAATAGAGGTTTTTGGGGGGAGACAAGGCCGCAGAAGTACCAGTGGTCAATTGACCACTTGGGGCTGTGACCATTTAACTCAGAGAGAGACAGGCATATTCCAGGATAAACTTCAAAAATCTTTATTCAGAAGAGTGCATAGGTAAAGCTAACATTTCTACTAATGTTTCTGTTCAGAAACCTCAACCTCATGCTACCTAAATCTCAGTTTTTGTTTGTCTTAAGCCTGGTTTATGCTTCTCCGTCAGCTCCGCAAGGGACAGACACGCACGGATTGACGGAAGCATTTTGCTCTCTTACTTCTCCGTCTCCTGGAGAGTGTTGCAAAGCAATTGCCCGGCAGGACAACAGAGGGCGTAGCGCTGTTCTGTGGTATCCCGTCATGTATCGGTCCAAGATCGTGTGTTTATATTGTGTTTTTTGTGTATATAAGAGACTTTTAACACGGACATATTTGTCTCTCATTCTCCCACCGCTTCATGCGCTCCCCACCTCTAAACCCACGTTTCCTGTCATTTCCGTCTACAAATAAAACGCTTGCTGCACATTTTTTCACTCCTCCAGTCACGGGAGTATAAAACGTTCATGTTTTTAGTTTTTTCGCGAGGCATTCTTCAAGCTTCTCCGTGTCTGCCGCTAGTTATCTTCGGCTCTCTTTGCAATGGCGGCGCTGTAAACAACAGCGGCGTCCTGACCAATCACAAGCTTGCGTAATCCGTCTCGTTCGATGGATGTTTAAAAAAGTGGGCTCAACTCCGTACGTACTTGCGTGCCCTACACAAGGACGGATAATGGTGTTGCGTGTCTCCGCACTGACGCAGACGGAGAAGCATAAAGGCTTTAGTTGTCCTATGTCCTGTCGGTGGTACATCACATGTAAGGGTGTCCTTCCACAATAGTATTTCCAACACCTGCTCCTCTGTTTGCCAATGTCTGTGACATTCACTGAGCATGTCATCTGTAGAGGTCTTATCCTTGATGGTACTTAAAGAGCTTGGCTGTTTCATCTTGGATCATAGCTCTCACACTAGCTAGTCCTCTGACTCCTTCCTTACTGCTAGCATACCGTTTCAGGGTGTTGGATTTGGGGTGGAATGGTCCAGGCATGGTTAGGAGCTTTTGTGTCTTAACATCTGTGGTTTGTAATTTTTCTTTTGGCCAGTTAATTATTCCTGACAGATATCTGATTACTAGCAGGGCGTAGCAATTTATTTCCCAAATCTTGTTCTTGCCCTTGAGCTGATTTCTTAGGACTTGCCTTATTTGTTTTAAAGAGCGGATCAATTGAGCCTCGGAGTCCTTCTCCACCCACGTATCAATTTTAAAAAATGCAACATTAGTAGGCGTTGCCTGGAGGACCGAGAGGGCGGAGCCGCGGCAGTGACGAAGACGATGGCTAACTAGACGAAGCTAGCTCCCTTCACTCTGAGCAGTTGATAGAAGTGGAGGACGTTTCTCCCCCTCCTTACACAGACACTCGAGAAGAAAGGGACCAAGTCTAATTGGAGGAGACAAGCGGACCTGAGTCTTATTGTTTTGAGCTTGTGAGTTGCCTGAAACTCCCAGAACCGACCCAACAGAACCACCTCTGAAAGGTAAGTAGCCGTTAGCCATAGCATTGGATTAGCTGCAGGGTTTGTCTCCACGGCCCTAAAAAGCTAGTATTCAGCATGTTTTAGAGGTTTATCTGCTTCAGCACACCTGGTTTTAATCAGCAACAAATAGCTGAGCTGCTTAACAGCTAATCTGACCTGTTAAAGCAGGGAAATCCACTGAAACATGCTGGATAGCAGCTCTCCGGTAGCCCTGGGCTCAAGTTACAGTCTGCTGCATAAAGTTATGAAAATACCCCATGAGAAAATTATTCTGTAATGTGTTCAGCCCACTAAAACTGCCCTGATTTCTTTATTTATTTACTAATAACAGCTGCTCTCTCGGTTCTAGGTCCTCTGGTGTCTGCAGCTGGTCTCTGCTGGTGTCGTCAGGATCAGGAACTTCCAGAAGAATGTGCCTTTCGATGACTCTTTCCCCCTTATTTGTTATATTAATTAAATAAATCTCAATTTATATATTTCCTGTTTTTGTTCATGTCCATAAATACTTAAACATGCTTGAAATTAGAACGAGCTTTTAACAGTGAGGTGCTAGTTTAATTAATCACAATAGAGCTAGTTAAACATGCAACAAAAATGTGATATTCAATGTAATTTATAAATATCCATTAAAATATCAAAACTGGAATCAAAATGACACATTTGGCAGCACAAAAAACTTGTCAAACACAATATTTATTATAATAATTGTAGGCAGACAGGAGACAGAGCTGATGGAGGTTCTCAGTCATCGAAGGATGGCTGAAGGCTTTCCAGGAACAGGAGATGTGGTGTTGTCTCTTCTCTCTCTATTCTGCCAGATGAGCTGATAGGTTACAGGTGTGTGAGGACATCCTCATGCTGTCATAACCAGATGACAGGAGTTATCAGGTGATCAGCCAGGCTAATGAGATGCAGAAAGAAAACAAATCCAGGACAGTGTACAATATGTGGTGCTGCTCACCTTATGTGCTCTTGTAGAGTATTAACGTGTGCATGCCTCATGGTGTAGAGTCCATATTTTGATGAATGTCCTGCAAAAATGCAGGTTATTAGTTAATTTACTTTTGATAGCAAAAACAAAATATTTAATGTAAAAGTTATTTTCCAGGTGAATCAGCTCACACGTCACCACCAAGTGTCACGGGGGCAGAATCAGTAGCCTCCTTCATGATGTAATCACATACTTATTTAATTGTTAATATCTTAAAAATTCTGAAATGTTTTAATTTTTTTTTTACCTTGAACAGTTCACTGAGCTTGCACTGTCACTGAGGTGGAAGCTGGAATCAACAGCAGACACCTTACATCTTGGTCTTTTCAGGGGGTGTGGACGCTGCTCTGGGACCTTCTGGAAGATGAATTTTCATCATGGTCCCCGTGGGTCACAAGACACACTGCGGCTGTGAACTCCATTCTGGCTGGCTATGTAAAAACAAAGAAGCAGCACATTTATAAATGTTTAAAAGAGCATAAAATCACGTGTAAAAATAATCTGTAAAACAAATTAAAACTAGAAAGTGATAATAAAATGTTTACATAGAAGATTATTAAAAATAATTCACCTTTGCTACAGGGAAGGTTTCACATCAGCCTGGACAAGTGCATTCTTGCAGCTAAATCAGTCTGACAGCCAGTGTCTTGGGTAGATTTAGCCTGAAAAAAAAATAGAAGCACATTGTTGTTGGGAGTTTATAAAGTCAGATAAAATACAAAAGAAACTGTCCTATAAAGGCGCTTTATAACATTCCTAGTATGTGATCGTTGTTATAACGTAAAAGTCAGTCACATATGATGTGGAGAGCCTGAAATGCGACCTCCTGAACAGAATTCCTCACAGAACCGGGTCACAAGCTGGATTTCACGCTGTAATGCTGTCTGTCAAGTGCAGCGTTAGTTAGAGACACTGTTGCAGAATTGCCGACTGACTAGCTAAAGGAAGTGAACCACGTCTCTCAGACTTTGCATTTAGGTAGGGAATTGTCTTTAGAAGATGTTAAAACGTTTATTTAGCTGACTCACCTCAGACTGGAGCCCGCCGTGGTGGGGGAGCAGAGTCGGTGGGCTGCATCTAAATCGCGGAAGAGCCACGGTGGGCAGCCTCCCTCTTCAAACGGAGACGTGCAGAATCGCGGGTAAAATGCCCACAGAGTCACCGCAACCATACTACACTACACCTACTCACCAATACTAAGACGATATGGAGCACTAAACCCGAAATACTTTCCCAATTACACTAACAGCCAAACACTAACTAAACTACAATATCCAACAGCCAAGCTAACACTAAATAAGTATTTATAACACTAAAAGATATGCTAAAGACTAGGATATGCTAATGCTATATGCTAATGCTGAACTACCTCCGACCTCCTACGCTCGCTTGCAAATCCAACTCCCACTCGCCACGGGGCGTGGCCGAGACGCTCGTTGCTTTTATAACTTTGGCAGGGAGCTGCTACGTAGTACTCTACTGGTTTACGTAGTACTTCACTCTTTAGCCATTGGCCAAAATTTATTCAAAATGACTCAAATTCTATTTTTTCAGCTGAAGGTGGCGCATTACTGTGGTTTTTAGACAGAATTTTTCATTTTTAAAGAAAATGCACCAAAATGCTAAAATAAAGAATGCACACATTTAAAACACTATTAGACACTCATTTATACAGTTCATCAGCAAAAAAAAGTTAATTTAGACGTTACTTGCTCTTTAAGTATTTGGTTGTGGTGTATTTCCTTGCAGCCTCATTGAGGTTGCCATTTGCTTGTTGGACACCAAGGAATTTGTAGCTGTCCTCAAGGTCTGATTTTGTTCCTTCTGGGAGTGAGACCCCTCCTGTATCTTCCCTTCCTTTGTTTTTATTTTTATTTTTTATTTTATTTTATTTATTTATTTATTTATTTTTTTGTCCTGTCTGGCTGTGAAGCAAACAGAATTGATGTCTGAATGCTGGTAACAAGCCTTACAGATTTACTCTCAGGTGGAGCATCAAAGCGTCTGCTTTTAATGTCACGCCTGATACTTAAAACTTTATTGTTATTGTTTTTGAATGCTTTGTAATTCTGACCAGACACGGAGACAGAGGTGAAAGAGAAAGGAAAAGACAAAAGGTGGGGAGAGGAGGGAAGAGGGTGGGGGGTTCACAAAAATAAACAATAATGAACAAGAGTCTGCTTCTAGACCTGCAGAAAGAGACAAGAAAAAAAAAGAAAAAAAAAATGGGACACAACAACAATACAACAAGATCAAGCCATCACTGTGTCATCTTGATGAAGAAATATATAATCAACATTCTTTAACTGAACAGTCACACGATAATAAATCACAGTGCATTAAGTGCCCACCATAGTCTTAAGACCTGTGTTTAACGTGCCCAAGCCCATACTTTTGAGAGCACCATGTGAGCATCTGTGTGTGTACACGCGCTTGTATATGTAAGGTTTCTCTATAGGAGCGTCCAATAGAGAGTGTGAGGGACCACAGATCTGCCCCCCAAAGATGCGTAGGAGACGGGGGGGAGCTCCAAGTCCCAGAGATCCAGGCGCTGCCCCAGAGCACAGGAACCCCAAGGAGACTGCAACCAAAAAGGCCCTCGCCCCCCTCGAGAGGCACAGAGGATCCCCCCGGGGGGCCACAACCAGCAGCCGGCAGAGTCCTGGGAGACATCAGCGGCAAGCCCTCAGGCCCGCCCGCAGCCTCCCACCCCCTAGCCGGCCGAGCCCGGGACCCAGCGACCCGGGACCCAGGGGCGACCACCCCCGCCGGGGACCCAGCAGAGCCCATGGACCCAGACCCCACCAGGCCGCCACCGGGATTGATCAGGCAGACGCCAAAAATCTTAAACCCCCTGACCCGGGAGCCACAGACCAAGGCACTTCCCTTCCTTTGTCAACTTTCGACCACACTTCTCAAGTCCAGATGACATTCCAGTATCAGTGCTGTAGATCCTGGTGATGTGGATCAGTGAGTCAATGTCTCACTCGCTCTTGATATACAGTTTTTTGTCATCCATGTAGAGGAGGTGGCTAATTGTGGTTCCATTTTTGAGTGAGTATTTCAGACTTATTTATGGGACAATAACTACATTTAAATGGTATCAGGATTGGATAGGATAGCTTGTTGATAGCTTGTTGTTTATAAAAGGCAGCTAGGGGCTCAAAGAGTGTACAAACCTTGTCAAACAAGAAAGTCATACTGACATATTATGACCTTTTTTTGTAGAAGTTATTAAAGAGATGAATGCATGCAAGGGGCCCTGTGGCAAAATTAAGACTACAATTACCAACAACTTGCCTCCCCCCCCTCCCCCCCCCCAGCATAAAATGGTACAGTCCACCTGGCCGAGGGGCCCATAGCAGGCGAAGCCAGCTCACGCAGCAGTCAGACAGCAGAGTCTGCCAAGGCTGCCGTAAAAATATGTTTGCAAAAACAAAGTCTGGGTCGAAGACAGAACGGAAAGAGGACAGGCAGAAGAAAGGGTGTCAGTATGTCACACAGTTTTTCTCAAAGAAAGGTGGGTTTGGTTGAGTGGTTAAATTCAACCTGTTTGCTAGCTCTGATATCCACAGTGAGAGGAACAACGTTTCATCTAATTATGGTAAATGGGTTGTTGTCCTTGTCCCTACCAGAATCAGTAGCTGATGATATGTCAGCAGGTGTCCCCTCACAACCCAATGAACCTCAAGGAGTTGAGCAATGTAGCATGTTAGCTAGCAGCCTCATTTAAGGGGGTCTGTTGGAATCTCTTAAGGCTCTCTTCTCTATCAATACTATTACAAAGGAATATAAAAAGGCTATTTTTGGTGATAAACACATTGTTTTTCCACATAATGATAATTATATATATATCAGTCAGTAAAAATGTATAGATTGTATTGGATGCTGGGCAGGTTGAAACATTGTTATTTAGTCTGTTAATGTAACATAAATTACTGTGAGATTATTACTGTGAAGCACCTTTTTGAAGGCACCATACAAGAAAAAAAAACCTCTTCATATACTAAATACCTTGAAATGAAATATTTCAAATCTGACAGAATTATGGGAGGTTTTACAAGATGTAATTTGTTTATGTAGCTTTTAGAAAACAAACCAAAAATCAATAATTTCCAAATAATTCATCAGAGAACAAAACTGAAACAAAAGCTATTAATAATTGTAATAAATAAACTTAATATACCATTGAACACAATAAAAAATGAAATCTAGTATTGATGATGGAGAACTACAGCTAGTATCCTGCAGGAGTCTGTGCTGCATTTTCCCTGTTGTGCATTAATTTTAAAGACTGTTGTAACTTGGATAAAGGTTTTGTCACAAATGATAGCCTATATTGTAACACATATCAATTTCACTATGTACAGAGCCTGGACCTTTCCAATGTCAGGTTTGGTCAGGACAAAGTATATACGTATTCATGCAAAGTTGTCCAACTTAAAAATTTTATGTAACCCTAACTGACTCCGGTTTGATCTGTGTGCTTATTCATTTTGTGTCTACGATGAAGCCGTGGAGACTTAATAAAGAAGTCACCTTATGAGCAGTGAATCCTTAATTTTTGTCAGTCATACAAAAATACTCGATTTCAAGAGGAAAGACAGCTGAAAATGTAGTTATGTAAAGCTTTGACACAACATGGAAATTTAATTAGTTATCCAAATTTGAATTTTATCATCAAATAAAATTTTAGAATAAAAAACACATTTTAAGGGAGTGATATGGAAAAGGAGATGAACACCTTTCAGCATGTGCATTTCCTGCTTTTTCCAGCAGTGATATTGCTAATTCTGTTGAAGGAAATTCCCTGTTTAATGAGAGACAGCTGGTGAAAATGATATGTAAATAAGTAAGAATGCATGTAGACCTACATAATTAAGCAAAACTGAAACACTAATATAAAGTATATATATATATATATATATATATATATATATATATATATATATATATATATATATATATATATATATATATATATATATATTCCCCTTCGAATCTGGGAGGGTGGAACTCCAGCTCCAGCTATGGACGAGCCCCCAGGGGGCCCAACTTCTACATGCCCAACTTGATATTGTCGGCTTGATGAAGTGAACAGCCTGTTTCAACAGTGGAAGAAGCCTGGGTGGGAGGGGAGGATGACATTGCTGCAGCCTGTTTGATCATGTGATGGTGATATCCGATGGGAGGGGTGGAGGAGAGAGGCCGACACCGGCCACAGCACATGGTCGCACTTCTGCGACTGGTGTGTTCCTGTTGTATGGTGACTGTTTGCTGCCTTTGTTTCTGGGACACACATGCAGGTGGAGATGCAACTCTTCATGTCCTGGAAGAGGGAGGCCACCAGAAGGACCTGCGTCTAACAGCCACAGTTCTACTGACACCTGGATAGACTGAGAACTTAGATGTGCATCATTTGAATAGAGTTCACAGTAAAATGCAGTTAAAGATCAGCAAAAAGAAGAAATATTTGTAGTTGCTTATGAGTTGAAGGGATTGGCAGCTTGATGACTGCTTTCACAACGCCATGCTGCACATTCAGCGGCGTTTGTTCCGTCTTGCTTGGCAGTAATATTGTCTTATAAACGGCTATTGTGCCTTGGTGTAACGGAGAGAAGCGTCATGATGACGTGGGGAGTTGCTGCCGAGCCCCGGCAGGCAACTGCATTAAAAGTGAAAGTAAACACGAGCCGCAAGTTTTGCTTTTTGAACTAAATCAGCTAAGATGGCAAACTGGAGCGCTGCAGAGCTCCGTGAGCTTCTCTCGGTTAGAGCTGGAGCTCAGATCGTCAGAGACTGCACGGGGACTGTGGAGGACAGACACCCTTAGGAGCGGCTTTGATCTAAAAAAAACGCAACTTATGTCCAAGATAAACGCAAGTCCACGGCAGCGCAGGGACCGCCCCCATACCCCTTTATGCCGCCATCACTTCATCTTTTAGAAATAAGGACAGGAGTGCACCACATCACCACCACCGTCTGTGTGCACTAGGACAGGTGGGGGAAGGGTGCTCCGTTACCTTATCAAGGTAAATCCTGTTCCTCTTCAGCCTCACTCTGACTTAATCAGTCACCAAACTGTAATAAAACCAAAGGTTGTCCACAAGTCCTGACCTGTTTTAACTCTAAATGTAAATTTGCACTGATTTGGTGACATGTAGAAGGGTGAGTGGGATCTAGTTTTCATCATTTTTAATTTTATCAGGATTTAAAAGAAAGTTGGTGTCGAAACAGAAAAACGAAACCATCCTCAGCTCTGACCGAAGCGTTTCTCATCTGAGGACTTTGAGCTTTGAGAGGAGCTCGGCTGATAAGAAACAAGGTAAAGTTTTCTTTTCATGAAGTCTTTTTTCTCTTGCTGGAGTACGATTGCACGAGCTATCGCAAAGACCCAACCGATCCAGGTAATGTGAGGGTTTTATGCTGAGAAGCACATTCAGATCATTTTGGGCCAAACTTATGCAGATCAGTTCTATGGTTACATCATCAGTTGTTCTGTGGCTCATTTTGAACCTGACACAGTTTTCTTCGTGTCTGATGGAGCAGTCAGGTCTCCAGGATGGGTCACCAGCCAGAGAAGTCATCTCTAAACCTGCAGACTGGGACTGCGGTGGTTTTTCAGATTCTTCTCCTGATCCACACCTGCACAGGTAAGGTTAGCATGAGCTAAAGGCTAAAAATAAATATATATGATTGGGGGCAGACTAAGACATGAGCCTTGGTTGTCCGATCCCTGCGATCTAAAAAAGCTGATTTTCATTCCAGGTCAGTCAGAAGACCTGGATCCATCTCAGTCGATAAGAGCGATGGTTGGAGATGACATCACATTACCGTGCTCACTGAAACCTCCTAAAGATGCTTCTCAGACGACGGTGGAGTGGGGGAGACTGGACCTGATGCCCAGATTTGTGCATGTGTGGCACGAGGGTCAGGAACATCTGGTGGACCAAAACAGGGCCTACAAAGGACGAGCTTCAGTGTCGGCTGGCCAACTGAAACATGGAGATGCTTCACTGAGAATCTCAGATGTGAGGCTGACTGACAATGGGAGATACAGATGCTACGTTCCAAAGGACCAAACAGAAAACTATGTTTATCTTCTTGTTGGTGAGAAAACTGTATTTTTATTCTGATATTTTATCAGGATTTTTAGCAGATGATTTGTACTAAACTAGAAATCCTTTAAAGTAACACCAAACAGGTTCCAGCGAATCTGTCCTGCTGACTAAAACCGGAATAACCGTCCTGCTGCTGTAGAAACGAGCTAACACTAAGTCTTACTAAATAAGCCACAAATGAAACCGATCCACGATGTTGGACAAAAATTTTATTACTTACACGTTCAGGAGCAACATCAGCCTGTGATTTCCGCTTCCTTTAGCTTCCTTGAATGAGTGTAGTTTGTGGAGTTTGTGTGGAGTTTGCCTCCAAAGACATTACTCTCCGACTTTTACTTCCAGGCTCTGCCATGATGCCAACAAAAACGGAAACTTCTTTTTTCTTCTTCTTCTGTTTTTTTTTTTTGGCAAACTGAAAAAAGCTAATTGCTAGCCTGTTATTAGCTATCAGCACAGAAAATCTCTAACAACTATTAACCAGTGCCCTCCTTGGGCACCTACTCGCTCCACACAACGGTGGTATCTGGCCAGCGGAGGGCTGCAGGGTGCTGTCTAGTGATGGGATTTATGGCTCTTTCATGGGAGCCGTTCATTAGTCGGTCGTTGACCTCAAAGAGCCGTTCAAAAGACTGGCTCCTTTGAATGAAGTGAAGCCAAGAGAGCGGGGCTGGGGGGGGGGGTATTAAGAGCAACGTGTTCCTGCGGTCTGCATGAGGGCGCACGGGGTTGGTTAGGGTTTCTCCTACGTCCGTCAGAGCGGTGGGTGGGTTTGAGCGAGTGCACCTTACCGACTTCCGGGGAGGTTTGTTGCCAGAAGACAAGATGAACGGCTCTCTACAGGGACTCGGCTCTCATCGTTCAGTTTGAAAACCCGTTCAAAAGATTTGATTCGTTCGTGAACGTCACATCACTAGTGCTGTCCTATGTGAGGTTGGTAAAGTTTCTACCGACTCAATCACTGCACCCGTCCTTAATGAGAATGTAAAAACTGCTTAGTGTCACTTTAAAGCTGTTGCAGAGGATGCTTCTGAACTTTAGGAGAAATCCGGCATCTCCAGATCTAGAAAAAATGTGCAT
This sequence comes from Nothobranchius furzeri, assembly GCF_043380555.1. Taxonomy (NCBI): domain Eukaryota; kingdom Metazoa; phylum Chordata; class Actinopteri; order Cyprinodontiformes; family Nothobranchiidae; genus Nothobranchius; species Nothobranchius furzeri. The sequence goes on along the minus strand of NC_091742.1, from coordinate 90,227,235 downwards.
GAGAAAGAACGCTTAGTTATCCTCGTGCACGCTCTGTTCACAAGTAGTTCCCAGCCTTACAGCACTTCTTCTAGCAGTAATCTGAAATCAATTTCTCCAAATAGCATGCAGAACTTTAGCTTACCTGTCGAGCAGAAAACCGGCGACAGAGGCGTCTGCAAGGAGCCAAACCTTCACTTTCAGCGCACGCTATCGTTGAGAAGAATCTCCTAAAAAACTCGGGTCTTATTTTTCACCTCGGAGGATTTTATTTTCTTATCGTAAACTCCGAAGACTCTTTCTCTCTTGCAACCCTCAGTCATTTTTAAAAGGACTGTTGGGTATTTTTATGTCCTAAAATGAACCACACAGGGAGAAATCAGTAAAGTTATGTACGCTGCATGCAGCAGAGAGAGACCGATCAAAAGCCTGTCAGGCCTTCGTCCTGAAGCTCTGGCTTCCTCTGCACGACAGCTGGTTTTATTGAAACGAAGAGAAAAAAGAACAAGGACCTATTCGTCATAGCCTACGCTAACCAATAACAACGTTGCTTCTGAGCTAAAGCTAACCAATAACAGCTTTACTTCTACCTAAGGCGGGGCCTTCTGAAAAGGAAGTCTCAAGTTACAGGAGTGGCTGCTAGGAGCCAAAAACTGCTGAGTCACTCAGCCTGCAGGACTGTGTTAAGCTGGGTGGACACTGTGCAACTTTTTCACTCGTAGCACTCAGCTTCAGCTCAAACTGTACGACTTCCTCGCAGGGCAGATCTCACGAGTCATGCGCTCACACTGTATGACCCAGTTCTCGGATGCGACCTGACTGCTCACACTGTACGTCTGGTAGCAACACGTCGGACCTAAAAATATGCTAAAAATAGCAGTTTTTACTCAACACGTCAGACTTTTTTGTCTTGTTTTTGCCTGTTGTCCTTCGGGAGTGCTGCAGGAGGACACACAGGGATTTATGGGGGCTGGATGAGGAAAATGAAATGAATAAAGTAAATCTGTGTTTTGTGATCAGTTTAATTTGACATGAACACGACAAACGCTTTCTTGAAAATCCTTGTCATTGTGTGTATAAAAAACGTGAAGAAATAAAAACGAACAACGTGTGTTATTAGGGAAATAGCGGGTGAGCGGTGTTGATGCATGATTGCGCATGCGCCGTGAGCGGTTCTGGTACTTTTTGGGCCGCAGCTGCTCGCAGCGCCGCTTCAACAGTGCGATACCCTCACGAGGGACGAGCAAAATATCAAACAGGCCAGAAGTCCTAGCGGGCTCACGATTGCTGATCGGTAGCTGGTCACGTGGTGTTAATTGCCTCTCGTAACCCCCTGTACACTACACGACGCTCAGCTCAAAACTCGCCCCGATCTCGTGGATTCTCGCACACGTGGAAAATCGGCTAAAAAATGTGAAAAAGTTGCACAGTGTACGCCCGGCTTTGCTAGGCAGAGAGTTGCCCAACCCCCACAGACAAACATCAGGTTGCATTCCAGAGAAAGGGAGAAGAGGGAAGAACTCTGTGGATTAACATATGATTACATAAAAAGGAGCATTTAAAAGAGTAATATAATAAAAAAAACATCAAGGACCCAGTGAGAAAAGCGAGGAATGAGGGCTTTCACCATGGGCGTCGCACCCGTGGGGGACGTGGGGGATTCATCACCCACACTTTTCTTATTGAGATCGTTCAGCACCCACACTTTTCCAGCCGTTTTGCTCACCTACACACCAGTCTGGTTTCTCTACCTCGCACTCACTCTGTTTGCCTCATCTCCTTCTTCCCCTCCCTCTCCTGTTTCTCCTTGAAACCCGACATCGGGAGAAACCTTTTAACAACGGTAGTTTTTGCACCTTTACTGTTCCCTGCTTCAGCCCCCTCCCCCTGCGCAGTGGCTGCAAACTCACTGATGCGCCTGCAGCCTCTCGGAGTTCCTGCTGCTCTAAACATTAAAATAATTATTTCATTTTCTGTTCCTCACTTCTGATTACCTTCAATGGTGTCTGTTTGTTGCAACCAACAAGTACAAAAAGGAGCTTGTTTTTATTTGACTATTTTTCTGTCCTGTCTCTGTTTATTATCTTCCTGCATCTCCTCTATTGGGCCATTCCCATCTGTACCGGGTCGGCCCGGGCCGGGTAGCGTAGGTTGTTTACATATCTGGGTGGCCTGGTATTTTTCCGGGCCAACCAAGGCTCATTCTCAGCCCTCTTCTCGAGGGGGTCTGCTTCAGGCCGACCAGGGCCAACACACCCACTGCTGACAGCAGATTCACACCTTCCATTAGAGCAAGCCTCTGATTGGTGGGTAGAATCAGCTCACATGGGCTTAAGACAAGGATGTGTGGAATCAACCGGGCCAGGCTGGGGCTGACTGGGGCTACCCGGCCCGGGCCGACCCGGTACAGATGGGAATGGCCCATTAGTCCTAGCTACCTGGCTTCATATGTAATCACCTCATGAGTTACCTTTGAACTGCAGTTCAAGAAGATCTACTGACAGCAAATATAATGGAGTGTGCGCTGACCGCACTGGTGCGGTCACCGGAGGACGACACAGGTGATGCTCTCCGCACCGCAGCAGCGAAACGCATCAGGCACAAATAAAAGACAGAAAGCATGAAAGGATATGAGCCGACATAAACGATCGCGTGTTAAGTTTGTTTTTGAGGTGGCGACACTTTGATCATGTTACTGTGGCCGTTCTCAGGATGCATTTGTCAGGAGCGCATCAACGATCAGAGCTCTGCGCCAGTCAGCTCTAAATAATCCCAGCAGTGTCCACATAGAAGATGTAATATCAGTAGAACCAGGATCGTTTCGGCCTCCCACTGGGTGTGTTGACGGCTTCAAGGAGCTCCCTAGCGCACCCGTAATTCGAATCCTGCGTATAGCACAAGTTTGTCGCGTGAGTTGCCGGATCCTAGCAGACAGTTGCCGGACGGTCGTTTCAAAATACGATAGTTCCCGCGTCTTGTTCCGGCAAGATCTGGCTCAAATGAAGCCCTGATTGGTGAATATTAAGCATGTTTTTGGAAGGACTTTGTTACTGTGAATCATGCGTGGACCTGTTACTGGATTGAGGTTGATTTTAAATTGACAGCTGATGACATCCACAGACAATATCCCCCACACTTTTGAAAAGCTTGCAACACGCCTGGCTTTCACGTGTCACAAATTGCGACTAATTGCGACACTGATGACGGTTATGTGGGTCAATCGTCCCGATGAAACACCTGGAAAAAAAGATCCTCCGCTTTACCTTTAACATCTCATTTTATTGTAAAAAACATGACCTCTACCGGTTTGGAGTTGGCAAGAAAACAAGAAGAGACAAATGGGATGATCAGAGAATTACTGACTAACTTAAGGGAGAATCAAGCTAGCAGAACAATGCTAATGGTAACGAAGTGGATAAAAGGAATGAAGGCTGTTTATTTAATGTTCTTTAATATTTGACCAAATATGGATTTAAAAATGTACAGATGAATGTCTGGAGTTGGCTTCTTCTCCATGCTTGTGTGCGTCTTTGGTTTTCTCCCCAAAACTTACATGTTAGGTTAACTTTGAGTTAAAAGCATCTCCGATTTTGATTACAACATGTTGCCATATTTAAAAAAGAGAGAATGTGCAGGAATCTCTAAAGACAGCATTTATATCAAATCAGAAAATTGTTACCATGAATTTTTTCTGTAAAGTGAGGTGTCTCTGCTGCAGGTGAGACACTGACTAACTCCTCCACCTCTTATCTCACCAGGGTCGGTGTCCTCACCTGAGATCAGGTTAGCAGGACTTGATGAAGGCAGCAGTGGAGTGATGTTGGACTGTAGCTCTGGAACCTGGTGGCCAGAACCAGAGCTGCTCTGGTTGGACGCTGAGGGACACGTCCTCTCAGCTGGACCTACAGAGACAACCAGAGGTTCTGATGGTCTTCTTGCTGTCAGCAGCAGAGTTACTGTGCAGAAAAGCCCCAACAACACCATCACCTGTAGAATCCATCAGAAGGACCTCAAGCAGAGCAGAGAAACCCACGTCCATGTTCCAGGTAGAAGACCCGGACATGAAGTCTCCAACAGGTCACTTATGGAGACAAATAACACATTTATTCTTGTTTGTGCTTCAGATGATTTCTTTGTGGTCCGGTCCAGCTGTTCTGTTTCTATCAGCTTCTCTGTGCTGTTCTGCTGCTTGTTCCTGGTTTCAGCTTCTGTTCTGGTCTGGAGACAAAGACACCTCTGTGAGTTCAACTTGTTTCATCTGATCTTCTAAAATGATTTTATGTTACATTATTTATGATGAAGAAGTTCTTCTGTTATTTATGTTGCTTTAATCTTTACTTCACATATATAGATTCTTACACTTTGTCAACTTTTTGTTTCTGCAGCAAAGAAAAAAGAAACAACAAAAACAACTGAAGAGGAACGAGAGCTGATGAGAGTGGAGCAGAAACTACAAGATGATGACCTTAAATCACGAATACGGGAGCTGGAGAAGAAACTTACAATCCAAATGATGGAGGCACAGAATGATGCTGATGAGTTTAACAAGAAGATTAAAGACTTTCAAGAAGAAACAGAAAAAGAAGCAAAACAAAACAAGAATAAAGAGATCAAAACTGGATCAGACTTAACACTGAAGGAAATAGTGAGGGAGCACAATGCTAAACTAGGTGAAAGAAAGAAAGGTTATGATAAGATACTGTTAGACATTCAAAAAATGATCCGTGAAAAAAAAGAAAATCAAAATCAGGTTGAGTGGAAAGAAGAAAAGAGAGAAAATAGACAAGAGGAGATGAAAAAATAACGAACTGGGAAGAAAAATAAATAACTTCTCCAATTTTACTTGTTTTGTCAAATGAGTATCTCTCTTTTTATAAAGGTTATTATTATTATTATTATTATTATTATTATTATTATTATTATTAATATAGTTTATTTTTTATCAAAATGACTGGTTTCTGGTTTTGGTACCTTCTTTAAAGGCATCACGTTGGGCATCAAAACCCATGCCGAAATATTTTTTCTTTATTTAATTCAGTTATATATATATATATATATATATATATATATATATATATATATATATATATATATATATATATATATGTATGTATGTATGTATACAGGGAGTGCAGAATTATTAGGCAAATGAGTATTTTGTCCACATCATCCTCTTCATGCATGTTGTCTTACTCCAAGCTGTATAGGCTTGAAAGCCTACTACCAATTAAGCATATTAGGTGATGTGCAGCTCTGTAATGAGAAGGGGTGTGGTCTAATGACATCAACACCCTATATCAGGTGTGCATAATTATTAGGCAACTTCCTTTCCTTTGGCAAAATGGGTCAAAAGAAGGACTTGACAGGCTCATAAAAGTCAAAAATAGTGAGATATCTTGCAGAGGGATGCAGCAGTCTTAAAATGGCAAAGCTTCTGAAGCGTGATCATCGAACAATCAAGCGATTCATTCAAAATAGTCAACAGGGTCGCAAGAAGCGTGTGGACAAACCAAGGCGCAAAATAACTGCCCATGAACTGAGAAAAGTCAAGCGTGCAGCTGCCAAGATGCCACTTGCCACCAGTTTGGCCATATTTCAGAGCTGCAACATCACTAGAGTGCCCAAAAGCACAAGGTGTGCAATACTCAGAGACATGGCCAAGGTAAGAAAGGCTGAAAGACGACCACCACTGAACAAGACACACAAGCTGAAACATCAAGACTGGGCCAAGAAATATCTCAAGACTGATTGTTCTAAGGTTTTATGGACTGATGAAATGAGAGTGAGTCTTGATGGGCCAGATGGATGGGCCCGTGGCTGGATTGGTAAAGGGCGGAGAGCTCCAGTCCGACTCAGACGCCAGCAAGGTGGAGGTGGTGTACTGGTTTGGGCTGGTATCATCAAAGATGAGCTTGTGGGGCCTTTTCGGGTTGAGGATGGAGTCAAGCTCAACTCCCAGTCCTACTGCCAGTTTCTGGAAGACACCTTCTTCAAGCAGTGGTACAGGAAGAAGTCTGCATCCTTCAAGAAAAACATGATTTTCATGCAGGACAATGCTCCATCACATGCGTCCAAGTACTCCACAGCGTGGCTGGCAAGAAAGGGTATAAAAGAAGAAAAACTAATGACATGGCCTCCTTGTTCACCTGATCTGAACCCCATTGAGAACCTGTGGTCCATCATCAAATGTGAGATTTACAAGGAGGGAAAACAGTACACCTCTCTGAACAGTGTCTGGGAGGCTGTGGTTGCTGCTGCACGCAATGTTGATGGTGAACAGATCAAACACTGACAGAATCCATGGATGGCAGGCTTTTGAGTGTCCTTGCAAAGAAAGGTGACTATATTGGTTGCTGATTTGTTTTTGAATGTCAGAAATGTATATTTGGGAATGTAGAGACGTTATATTGGTTTCACTGGTAAAAATAAATAATTGAAATGGGTATATATTTGTTTTTTGTTAAGTTGCCTAATAATTATGCACAGTAATAGTCACCTGCACACACAGATATCCCCCTAAAATAGTTAAAACTAAAAACAAACTACAAACTACTTCCAAAAACATTCAGCTTTGATATTAATGAGTTTTTTGAGTTCACTGAGAACATGAATGTTGTTCAATAATACAATTATTCCTCAAAAATGCAACTTGCCTAATAATTCTGCACTCCCTGTATATATATATATATATATATATATATATATATATATATATATATATATATATATATATATATATATATATATATATATATATAAAGTGGGTCCACGTGGTAGGGGTGTGGAGTTAGCACCACCTCACCCTTACCACGTGGGCCTCAAAGGATAAACCATCACTCCTGCTCAATGGTCAACTTTCCTCACGGCGTCACCCATAAGGACGGAGGGAGAGTTAATAAACATGTACTGTGTTTCTAACCCATTTGCTTCCTTACAAAATAATAGTTTATGGTAAGATAAACTAAAGAAGTGACAGTTTATTTGAGAAAAAAAAAAATATATATATATATATATAATGTAATAATGTAATAATATTATAATGTAATTTTGAGTCACATTCCAATGATGAATGATATAAATGGAAACCGTGTTCCCTCACCCGGACATGGGTCACCAGGGCCCCCCTCTGGAGCCAGGCCTGGAAGTGGGGCACATTGGCGAGCACCTGGTGGCTGGGTTTATCCCATGGAGCTCGGCCGGCTACAGCCCGAAGAGGAAACGTGGGTCCCCCTTCCCATGGGCTTACCACTCATGGAAGTGGACAAAGGGGTCGGGTGCAGTGTGTGACAGGTGATAGTCGAGGTCGGGGACCTTGGCGGTCTGATCCTCGGCTACAGAAGCTGGCTCTTGGCACATGAAATGTCACCTCTCTGGCGGGGAAGGAGCCTGAGTTTGTGTGTGACGTTGAGAGGTTCCGACTAGATAAATTCGGATTCAAGGAATGGCTCTGGCTCCGGAACCAGTTTCCTTGAGAGGGGCTGAACCTTTCAATCCGGATCCACTCTGGAGTTGCTCCCATGTGGAGGGATGCAGGGGCGCAGATAGTATTTTAAAAGTGGGGGAGACAAAGTTCCAATGTACCCTCCCCCAAACACATACACACACGCGCACGCGCGTGCGCGCGCACACACACACACACACACACACACACACACACATACACAAACTATTGCAAGCGCCTTAACTAGAGCTCAGTCAGTTTGTGTAATTTCCTCCAATGGTTTACCTAAAAACTAACTTTTATTTACGTGTTTGAAGCCATTATGCAGTGGAACGCTGGCAACAAAGCTCTGCCTGATCAACACTATAAATGATAAATGATCCGCACTTGTATAGCACCTCTCAGAGTAAGGACCCCCAAGCGCTTTACACTACAGTGTATCATTCATCCATTCACACACACATTCTCACACTGATGGTGATAAGCTACGATGTAGCCACGGCTGCTCTGTGGCGCACTGACAGAGGCGCCTCACTTTAAGAGTCGCCTAAAAACACACCTTCTCCGCTTGGCGTTTCCTGAACATGTTTGATTACGCCCTCTTTTACGTTGAATTTCTTTCACAGTTTTCATTGGTTCACTCTATCCCTTGTTTTACCCATCTGTCCTGTACTAGAATGTTTCACCTTTTTTTGTAATTTGTATTTTGTAATTTGAATTGCTTTTATTTTTGAATTGCTTTTATTTTTTATTTATTCACTATATTTGTACATCTACTGTACCATGTTCAGCGCCTTGGGCTTCCTGACAGGGTTGCGGAAGACGCTTTATAAATAAAGCTTTGATTGATTTGATTGATTGATTATTCAATTCAGTCATTTGTTATTCTCTCAATCAATTACTAACCAAAACCTCATGCTTATGCAAAACATTAAATGATTTTCAGCATACCAATCTTTACAGAAAACAAAAAAGCCCTAAAAAACTGCTCATAAAATATATTAAAAAAAGCAAAATTCACTTCTCATTTAGAGCAGTAGTTCCCAAACTTTTCAGCCTGACCAACAGACGTTCCTTCGTATTTTTACGTTATTTAGAAATTTTCATCATATTTCAAAAGTTTTTATTTATATATAAATATATAAAGCTCTTTTGAAATTTTATATTTTACTTTTTTTATGATTATGTGGCACACTTTGACTTCCATACATAACGCATCGGCATCTGCCTCTTTTTTACGTTTTTTTTTACCTTGTCGCTACGTCTGTAACGTTTGCGTTGTTTTTACCATCATTTCTACATCCATCACGTCCCAGAGAAGGTTAAACCAACATCAAACCCAACGTTTGGAGCTTGTAAACTCCACACACCTCTCGTGCAGCACCAGCTGTCTGATGCTGCAGCAGCGTCAATCTTCCCGGCTGGATGAGTGAATTTCTTCATCAGAGTCAATATTCTGCTTCACAATCAGAGTCAGTCATTACCAGTCAAAGTGATCAGTCAACAAAGACCAGACCTGCCGGCAATTATACGTTTTAATATTTGCGCTCTTCATGCTCCACGCATCTCCTCCTCTCCCTGACTGGGAGCCTCTTGGCGGGAGGCATTTTTCAAGCTCTAAAAACTCCCAAACTTTGCTCAGCCTGAAGGTTACACATCTCCACTATCTTCTGGTGTAAAGTAGTAACTTCATGAGTGATCATATTTGTAGATGAGACTTGTTGAAGTCAGCAATGAGGCTTTGGCGCTTTTAACGAGTAAGTCCCAACACTGACAACAACGTACTGAAACTAGAACCAACCTGCATAAACAGACAGATCAGTCCCGCCTACTTACACTGTTGGTCTTTTTAAAATATGCAGTAATTGTTGCTTGCCTTTTTCGCTTCATCTTGCATCCTAGCAGCAACCACTTTGGCGCCTCTGGAGTTATTGTTTGCTTACGTCATGCTGCATTCAATGTAATTGGAAAAAGGAGCTTCAAGCGGGGGGCGAATCAGCGTCGATCTGAATCTGGGGGGGACCAGATCCCCCCGGTCCCCCACCCTATCTGTAAGCCTGGGGGGATGGGTTCTGACTGTGGTCTGTGCTTATGCAACAAACTACAGGTCAGACTACCCACCCTTTTTGGAGACCTTGGAGGGGGTGCTTGAGAGTGCTCCTTCTGGTGACTCCCTCGTTCTGCTAGGGGACTTTAATGCTCACATGGGCAACGACAGTGAGACCTGGAGAGGTGTGGTTTAATCTGAAGTCGAGTGGTGTTTTGTTATTGGACTTCTGTGCTAGTCATGGATTGTCCATAATGAACACCATGTTCAGACATAAAGGTGTCCATATGTGCTCTTGGAACCAGGATACCTTAGGTCGCAGCTCGATGATCGACTTTGTCGTTGTTTCATCTGACCTGCGGTCGCATGTCTTGGACACTCGGGTTAAAAGAAGGACGGAGCTGTCAACTGACCACTATCTGGTGGTGAGTTGGCTCTGATAGTGGGGGAGGATGCCTGTCAGACCTGGCGGGCCCAAACGTATTGCGAGGGTCAGCTGGGAACATCTGGCAGAGTCTCCTGTCAGAAGGAGCTTCAAATCCCACCTCCAGCAGAACTTACAAAATGTTCCGGGGGAGGCGGTGGACACTGAGTCTGAATGGGCACTGCTCCGTGCCTCCATTGTTGAGGTGGCCAACCGGAGCTGTGGCCGCAGGGTTGTCGGTGCCTGTCGTGACAGCAACCCCCGAACCCGCTGGTGGACACCGGATATTAGGGATGCTGTCAAGCTGAAGAAAGAGTCCTATCAGGTCTTTTTGGCCTGTGGGACTCCAGAGGCAGCTGACGGGTACCGGCAGTCCAAGCGGAACGCGGCTCGGGTGGTTGCGGAGGCAAAAACCAGGGCATGGGAGGAGTTCGGTGAGACCATACACACACCAGGGGGCACACTCTGGACCTTGTTTTTACCCTGAGTCTAAATGCTGACGGTGTTTGTCCTGAGGACGTTTATATTTCAGATCACCATTGCATTTTCTTTAACTTGTCAGTTTCTGCGTCCCCACCTCCTGCTCGCCGTATGGTTAGTTCTCGTTTTCTTAATGAGAGCACAGCTAGCAATTTTTCTGCTGCTTTTGATCCACCCTGTTCTTCTGATAACGACCCAGATTCCTTAACTTCCCAGTTTAACGAGCACTGCCTCTCCATTCTGGACAACATCTGTCCTGTCAGAACCAGATCAGTTCCTGCAGTGAACCCTACTCCCTGGTTTAATGACAGCCTTCGCAGCCTGAAGCGCCAACGCAGACAAATTGAGCGTTTGTGGAAGAAAACCCATCTCCACGTCCATCTGCTGCATCTAAAGGATCTTCTGACATCCTTTAACTCTGCAGTCAGAGATGTGAGGGTTTCCTATTTCTCCAACCTGGTGTCCCAGAGCAAAGGGAACCCCAAGGTGCTGTTTAACACCATCAGCAGCATCGTCTCTCCTGCCTCTCCTACAGCCTCCATCCACTCTGTTGCAGACTGTGAGAACTTTCTGTCTATCTTTGTGGACAAAGTCAATAAGGTCAGATCTAGCATCTCTCCTTCAGCCTTATCGCTGCCTCTCCCGACTCCAACCAGGCCCATCATCCTAGATAGCTTTGCTCCTGTTTCTTTGCCTGAGTTAACCAAACTAGTTAACTCTATGAAGACCTCTGCATGCCCCCTCCACATCTTACCCTCATCTTTGTTTAAAAGTGCTTTTCTGTCCATCGGCCCCAGCGTGCTCTCTATAATTAATGCTTCTCTGGTTTCTGGTCAGGTCCCTGCTTACTTTAAGAACGCTGTAATCCACCCACTTCTTAAAAAAACGAGTCTTGACCCCTCTCTCCATAGCAGCTTCAGACCCATCTCTAAACTTCCGTTCATCTCCAAGATCTTGGAAAAATTGTGGCTAAACAACTCACAGCTGCTCTTGATGAACATAACATCTATGATAGCTTCCAGTCAGGTTTTCGTAGAGCTCATTCTACTGAAACAGCTCTTCTTAGGGTCTCTAATGACCTTCTGACTCACAGTGATGCAGGGGACTGATCTGTTCTGGTCCTGTTGGACCTGACTGCAGCCTTTGACACAGTTGACCATCACCTGCTACTGGAGAGGCTGAGAGACTGGGTAGGCCTATCAGGATCTGCTCTGGAGTGGTTCTCCTCTTATCTCTCTGAGCGCTCCTTTTCTGTGGCCGTATCCAAGTTTAGGTCCTCCACCACCTCTCTTACCCATGGTGTCCCACAAGGTTCTGTGCTGGGGCCTCTGCTTTTCCTCCTCTATCTGCTTCCTCTTCAGCAATCCTGAGCTCCTTCAAAGGAATCTCCTACCATCTTTATGCAGATGACATCCAACTGTACATCTCCTTTAAGCCCCATGAGATGTCTAAGCTGCAGCTGTTACACACCTGCTTAGACTCTATCAAAACCTGGATGGCTGGGAGCTTTCTTCAGCTGAATGAAGATAAGACTGAGATCCTCATCTGTGCCTCAGACAAGCTGGTTCCCAAAGTCAGAGACTCTCTTGGTCAGCTTGCTTCTCACACCTAAGCTTCCGTCAGGAATCTTGGCGTGACCTTTGACCCAGCTCTCACCCTGGATTCTCATGTCAGTTCTCTTGTTCGCTCTTCCTTCTTCCATCTCAGGAACGTTGCTAAGCTGAGTCCCATTCTGTCTCGCTATGAACGTGAGACAGTTCTCCACACCTTCATCTCCTCACGCTTAGACTACTGTAACTCTCTTTTCACGTGTCTGAGCTGAACCTCCCTGAACTGTCTACAGGTGGTTCAGAACGCCTGTGCTCGGCTTCTGACCAAGTCCTCCAAACACACCCACATCACCCCGCTTCTCCTCCAGCTTCACTGGCTGCCAGTCAACTTCAGGGTTCATTTCAAGATCCCTGTTCTGGTCTATAGGGCCTTACATGGACAAGCACCATCTTATTTTGGTGATCTTCTTTGTCCCTACACCCCCAGCAGGTCCCTGAGGTCCAGTGATCAAAGCCTACTGGTTGTGCAGCACCAGGCTAAAGACCAAAGGTGACAGATCATTTGCTGCTGTGGCCCCCAGACTCTGGAACTCTCTCCCCCTGAGCCTGAGATCAGTGGACTCAGTGGTCTCCTTCAAAAAGCAGCTGAAGACTCACTTGTTCAAGCTGGTTTTGTATGACCTTCTTCACCACTCTCTCTTCATTCTGCTCTCCCCACCAATTCAACTTTCCTCAGGATCCACTAATTTCCCTCTTTCCTATTAACTCTCTCTCTCTTTCTTAAAAATTTTTTCTTTTAAATCGCAATTGCTTATTTTTGCTCATTTTGCATATATTTTTAAACATTTTCTAAATGCTTTTTTATATTTTTACATTTTATTTTTTGTTTTTGTGAAGCGCCTCATGATTTTTATCTTGAGAGGCGCTATAGAAATGATATTTTCTTCTTCTTCCATGGAGCAAGACTTCCATACGGCTTCAAGAAGATTCTGGTCTACCATCCGGCGACTCAGGAGGGGAAAGCAGTGTGCTAACAACACTATCTATAGTGGGGACGGTGTGCTGCTGACCTCTGCTCAGGACGTTGTGGATCGGTGGGCAGAATGCTTTGAAGACCTCCTCAATCCCACCGACACATCTTCCAGTGTCATGTTCTGTGTCCCATTGTTCCCCAGCCCTCCAGTTCCCACTCCAGGTTCTCCTTTTGTGTTCTCTTAGCGCCCTCATGTGTCCTTTGTCTGCATCTCTGTTGTGTGTCTTGAGTTATAGCCACAGCCTCTTGTTCCCCAGTTCATAGTTTGTGTGTGTCAGTATGTGTATGTGTTTGTGTGAGTTCTTCCCTTAGTCTTTAGGTTTAGTTTTGTGTTTTATATAGTGTTAGGTTTATCTGCCCTCCACTGGTTCTCTTCCCCATCCAGATAATTGTTGTCACCTGCCTTCCCTCCAGTCTCACTCCACACACCTGCTTCCTGTTTCCCTAATTGCTCCTCCCTGTCTATATAAGCCCTCCTTGTCTCATTGTTCTTGTCGGTCCATTGTTGTTTGTCAGCGTTATTTGTTCAGTCAGTCTGCTCGTCCCTCTTGTGCTTTTTGACTCCCTGGATTTTTGGTTTTTGGCTCCCTGCCGTTTGGATTTATTTTTGTTCTTCCTCCAAATAAAGGATTTTTACTTACATATCCACTCCTGCCTCTTGTCATCCTGGGTTCTGCATCTTGGGTCCTAACCTCCTGCTCCTAAACGTGACATCCAGTGAGTAAGCAGAGTCTGGGGACTTTGAGTTGGGCTCCTAAATATCTGGTGCTGAGGCCACTGAGGAGGTTAAAAAGCTCCTCTGTGGCAAGGCTCCAGGGGTTGATGAAAACCACCCAGAATTCCCTACCCCAAAATTCCACTATCTCCGCTCCGCTCCACCCCCGCTTTCCGCTGCCGCTCGCTTCCGAACTCAAATTATACTGTACCCGCTCTACAACGGCTCCGCTCCGGTGCGGAGACCTGATGTGCGCAAACAGGCATGCGTGGGATTTTCGAGATCTTGCGATACAGTCCGAGCAATAAATGCGGAAGTTAGATCCAAACACCCGTTTTGTGGGAGAAGCATCGAAATGAACTGTTTAATCTGCCTATCATTTGTGTTGAGAGATCAGCAGTGTTTGGATCAACAAAGGGTGACTACTTTGATAGTAGAAACTGTATTTATGACTTATTTTTGTGCATTTAAAGTTCAGCCGCCATTGATAGTTGTTAAATGTTGTTAAATCTATGCATATGAAACAAAAAAAATGCTTTTTGTTATCGATTTATTGTGAAATAACGGAAGCTGTGCTTGCTCCCTTTCCTGTTGGGCGGTTGTGATTCCTGTCCATTGACTGCGGAGGTGCTCCGGCGTCCGGCAAAAATAGAATCGATCCTATTTTTGCCGGATGGCGGAACGGCGGGGGGCGCACTGTGCCGCATGGCCGCAGTAGTGAAACAGCTCTGATTGACTACAACGGGACCGTTTTTGCTGCGGAGTTCGTGCCGGAGCGGAGCGCAGCGGAGCAGAGATAGTGGAATTTTGGGGTTAAGGCTCTAGATGTTGTGGGGCTGACGCGGCTCTGCAATGTCGCGTGGACATTGGGAACAGTCCCACTGGACTGTCAGACCGGGGTGCAAGAAGAAACAATTTAATAGATAAATATAATTAAAACTTTTGTCTAATACGTTTTTAAATAAAACGTGTCAAAAACTTAAATATGTAATTATTATTTTATCAAATGATTACTTTATGAGGGTAAAATTCTTTTCTTCTACAGTCTCACTCTGACTTAATCAGTTAACCTGTAATAAAACCAGAGGTTGTCCAGAAGTTATAACCTGCAGCTCCAGATGTTTTTACTTCATTGAAATAAAGGACTGATTTACTGATCACTTTCCACCTTCTACTACTTTCTTCTGCAATTTGCTCTTTAACTGTATTATTTCCTGTTATATTAGCTGATAACTTTTTTTTCTCTAAGTGTTTTTCTCCCCAGAAGAAGCTACAATGATGTTCTGCTGAGCTGTGGTGCCCTCATGGAGGGGGCCATTGTCTTGAACACTGCTGCTCACCACTTAAACATTCTCCTTCTCCTGATTGTACCTTCTTTGACATTGAATGTGCTACTACTAGTTTACCTGTTTAATTATAGATTCACTAGGATAAATACAATAAAGTTTATCTCTCGCCAAATAGAATATTTACTATGAAATCACAATGTAACCATAGAAACATTACTTGCTATATACGTTGTGTGAGTGTGTGTGTGTGTGTGCGTGTGTGTATTTGTACATTGGAACTTTGTCCCCCCCAGTTTTAAAATCCTATATGCACCCCTGCATCCCCCCACATGGGAGCAACTCCAGAGTGGATCCAGAATGAAAGGTTCAGCCCCTCTCAAGGAAACTGGTTCCGGAGCCAGAGCCATTCGTTGAATCCGACTATTTCTAGTCGGAACCTCTCAACGTCACACACAAACTCAGGCTCCTTCCCTGCCAGAGAGGTGATATTCCATGTGCCAAGAGCCAGCTTCTGTAGCCGAGGATCAGACCGCCAAGGTCCCCGACCTCGACTACCACCTGTCACACACTGCACCCGACCCCTTTGCCATTTTTCAAACATGAAGAGGGAGTGAAGTAAGTTTCTTGTATGGGGTGACTTGCTCTTTAATCAGAAGATTGGATATTTTTAAGGCAGGGATTTCGATGACACCTTGTAATACCTGAGAGACAAGAGAAGAGAGAGAGTTTTTCAAACGTTTAAGATGGTTTATTACTAAATAATTTTAAACAATTTAAAGAAGACTAACTCTCTAATGATGGATGTTCTGTTTGAATGAGGTGTGAGATGGATGGTGTGTGTGAATGAGTGTTATTATCAGAACCCTCTTATCAGGAGAAACAAAGTCTGAGTGGGATGATGTTTTGCTCCTAACTTATCAGAGTAGCTTCATAACCACATGAGACGCCATTTTGTCGCATCCACATACCCTCAGAATTGAGACCTCGTACAGATCCAGATGCCAGGTCCACGACCCTCCGCTGGTACGGGAGCCGATGAAATAGCGTCGACAGTACGACAAACCAGTCTTTGGATAGTCTCCAGGTAAAAGCGACAGGTGTTTCACAGCGTCAAAAAGGGGACCCTCCTTGGGTCAGTGAGTTCAGCTTTTATTCTGAAAAGTACCGTTGCTTGGTTGGTAACAAACAACAGAATTTCCCAGCTTGATGGTTCTCAGCTTAAAAAGAGAAGTACAGAATGGCCGGTCCGATACTTCACTTAGCATGTGGTGAACTCCATGGGATCTTGAGAACTGAACTTAAGAGGAAGTTGGAACCATTTTATTAATCTGGATGTTTTTGATTCTGGACGAATCAAAGCCGGCAGATTTATAAACACCACAGAGACTATGCCACGCTTCAGACTAGGAAGGTTCTGATTGGATCAGTACAGCAATGTGTCATGTGATTGTTTTCCTTACGTGTGTCAGTGTGTCTAGTGAACTAGATTAAGTCATATTGCATATTAAAACATATTAATCATAATATTGTGATTTCACAGATCGGTCACATTGTATTAATGACTAACAGTTGTTTTGATTAGCTTTATTGAAAATAGAGTTCTTTGATTTAATAAAAGAGAAGAGTCTTCATCTTCTGTCTTCATTGCTGGAAAGTAAACAGTTTAGAAGCGAATGCATGACCTTGAGGCTGTTTCATGCACTCTGGCGCTGTGTCAGAGGCAACTGTGGAAAATGTTAAATTGCCGTGAGGAATAGCTCCTTCATCACATTACAATGTATATATACATACATATATTATATTATATTATATATATGTATTTTTTTCTCAAATAAACTGTCACTTCTTTTATTTATCTTACCATAAACCATCATTTTGTAAGGAAGCAAATGGGTTAGAAACTGTCATGAACTCCTCCTCCTCCTGACCTCCTCTGCGGGCCGGGCTGACGGGGCACTCCATTTCCCAGCATTCCCGTCACTGACGCTCTCGGTGACATCACCCCGCGGAAGCTATATAAGGAACTGTCACCGCTGAGCTGTCATTCAGTCATCATCTCATGACAGACGCCAAACCGAACCGATCCAAATCTAACCCAAAACCAATCCAGGAAAGTGATCTTTCCACACTGTCTAATCCCCACCACGACAGCACCCTACCAAACGGAACCGCAGTACAGCCTCATTGTCTCATGTGCGCCGTACTGCCGTCCTTAGAGCAAGCTGCGTGTTCTGTTCGGACCAAACGCCAGCCTCTCCGTGTCTGGGTCACACAGCCACGCTACATTACCTCCGCTACACTCCAGTTCAGCACACCGAACCTGACACGATGACTGAATCTAAAGTTGACCCAGCGGAGGTGGCACAGCTGCGTGCAGAGGTAGCACAGCTGCGCAGCCGATTGGAATGCTAGGAGGTGGAAAATAACCAGCTATGTGCTGTGGTGGACCGCCAAGCGTCCAAACTTGACTCAATCACCGAGCTGATCATCCAGCTCTCCACGTCAGTCCAACGCCAGACATCTGCCGCTCGTGGCAGCGAAGAGCCCAGTCTGAGCCTCCCAGACAAATGGGACAGGACTAAGGGCTCACCATAGAGCATGCTGGCTGTTCTAGCCATGACATTAGAGTGTCAGCCGGCACGCTACCCGACGTCCTGCTCACGTGTCGCCATGTTAACCTCCCGGCTGACGGGGCGAGCCGGTGAATGGGCGGCGGCTTTGTAGAATCAAAAGTCTCCCATCTGTAATGACTATGAGGTCTTCGTGAAGGAGATGAAGAAGGCTTTCGTTCATCCCAGCAGCGAGATCTCGGATGAGACTCGTCTGCTCCAACTCCGCCAGGGCTCCCAGACCGTGGCTGATTACACGTCACGCTTCAGGACGACAGCTGCCCATTTGACCTGGGGCAATGAGACCATGAAGGCCGTTTACCTGGAGGGGCTGTCCCCTCGTATCCGTGAGGGCATGATCGGACACAACCTGGACCAGGCGGTGGACCTTGCTCTCCAGCTGGATCGCTGCATCCTTACCCGACCGAGCAGCAGGCCGGTTCTCCCTCACACCAGAGCGTTTCCCCGTCGTCAGGAGAGCCAACCCACGGAGGAACCTATGCAGTTGGGACATCTGCCCCCCGAGGAACGGGCGTGGCGGTACCAGGAAGGACGATGTGCCTATTGTGGGGATCTGGACCACACCCATTTAACGTGTCCCCGACGACCGGGAAACGATTCCTCCGGGTCGGTGTAGGAGCTGTTCCACCCGGAGTTACCACTCATCCAGCTCCACATCACACCACCCTTCCGGTCTCACTCCAGTTGGACCAAGGACCGGTTTCACTGGTGGCTCTCCTCAATACCGGCGCCACTGAGTGCTTTATCGTCCAGGGATTGGTTAGCCAGCTCCACATACCACTCACCCATCTCCACCACCCCATTCCTGTTACCTCAGTGGATGGTCGTCCGCTAATGCCATACCCACTCACTCACCGCACCCAGACTCTCCGCATGACCATTAACGAACACGTGGAGAACCTCCACTTCCTGGTCATCCAAGCCCTAACGACCCCTCTCATCCTGGGTCACTCCTGGTTCCGCCGCCATGACCCTCACATCTCCTGGTCTACCAGTAAAGTCACGGCTTGGGGTGCTAACTGCCGAATCCACTGTACATCTCCAAGATCACAGTCTAGGGCGAAACCACCCAAGGATGTGGATTTGACGCTGGTTCCTCCCCAATATCATGACCTCGACCGGGTCTTTACAAAGGAACCTACCACCAAACTGTCCCCTCATCGACCTTATGATTTGGAGATCAAGCTCCCGCCCGGAACCACCCCGCCCTGGGGTCGGCTGTTCTCGCTCTCCCTGGCGGAGACCCGTGCTATGGACTCCTATATTAATGAGGCTCTCCAGAAGGGGTTCATCTGTCATTCCACATCTCCTGGGGCTGAGGGTTTTTTCTTTGTGAAAAAGAAGGAGGGGGACCTCAGGCCCTGTATCGATTACCGAGGGCTGAACAAGATAACCATCCGGGATCGCCACCCTCTTCCTCTCATGAGCACCGCCTTGGACGCCACCTCCCAAGCCACACTATTCACGAAACTGGACCTCCGCAGCGCTTATAATCTCATCCGCATAAAGGAGGGGGAGGAGTGGAAAACCGCACTATGAATACCTCGTCATGCCCTTCGGCCTTTGCAACAGCCCTGCGGTCTTTCAACGCTTTATCACCGATGTCCTCAGGGACATGCTGGGTCGTTGGGTTTTTGTGTACTTGGACGGCATCCTCATCTATTCCCGCAATGCTGAGGAACACACCCAGCATGTTCAGGCCATTCTGTCACGCCTCCTGGAGCACAGACTATTCTGCAAACTGGAGAAGTGTGCCTTTCACCAGGAGTCCACCTCATTCCTGGGGTTCATCATCTCCTCCCGGGGCTTAGGGATGGACCCTCAGAAGGTGCAGGCAGTAGCACAGTGGCCACTACCCACAAGCCTGAAACAGCTGCAGAGCTTCCTGGGGTTCTGTAACTTTTACCGCAGGTTCATCCGCAACTACAGTACCCTTGCGACACCGTTAACCTCTTTAACCCAAACTTCCAATCAGCCTTGCCCTTTCCGCCTGACCCCAGAGGCTATCACAGCTTTCCATGGGCTGGTCCGTCGCTTCGTGAGCGAACCCATCCTCCTCCACCCGGATCTTACCCGACCCTTTGTCGTGGAGGTGGACGCCTCCGAGATGGGAGCAGGAGCCGTACTATCACAACGGGGTTCGGATTCCAAGCTCCACCCCTGCGCGTATTTTTCCCGGAAGTTCTCTCCTACACAGCAGAACTATGGGGTCGGGGACCGGGAACTGCTGGCGATTAAGTGGGCCTTGGAGGAGTGGCGGCAATGGCTCCTAGGAACCACCGACCCGTTTCTAATCTGGACCGACCACCAGAACCTCATACATCTACAGACCACCCGCCAACTCAACCCTCGTCAGGCCCGGTGGGCTCTTTTCTTTGAACCATATAACTTCCATATCGCCTACCGACCCGGTTCCAAGAACCTCAAGGCGGACGCCCTTTCCCGTCGCTACTCACAAGATCCCAAACCTCCTGAGCCCTCGACCATCCTCCCGGCCGAACGGTTCTTGGCCGCCCTACAATGGCCGCTGGAGGACTCCATCCGGGCTGATCCAGCACCCCCAGAGACGCCTCCCAACCGCCTCTACGTACTAGTCATCTGTCGTCAGGAGGCCCTGGAGTGGGGACATAGTTCAAGGCTCGCTGGACACCAAGGCCAGGCTTGCACCCTCCAGTTTCTCCGCCGCGCTCTCTGGTGGCCCACCATGAGGAAGGATGTGCGCGAGTACACTGCTGCTTGTGAGACGTGTGCCCGGTCCAAGTCGTCCAACCAGCCTGGGACCGGGGACTTGCAACCGCTCCCGGTGCCCAAACGGCCGTTGTCGCCAGTGTTAATTTTGACAGGAAATTTTAATTTTATTTTAGTCTTAGTCTTTTGGCTAAAAATAAATTTTAGTCTTAGTCCAATTTTAGTCATTGGATTTATTTTAGTCTTAGTCCCATTTTAGTCGACAAAAATAACAAGTAATTTTAGTCGATAAAAATAAGCAATTTTAGTCAACAAAATGCATATATTTTTTCTAATGAAGTAATTTCCTACTTTTGTATAGAGCACGGAAAAACTAGTGTAATTTAATACACAGGGTCCAAACTCTTAACCACCACTGATCAGCTAAGAACATAGAATATTTGAATAAAAAAATGTATGAGATTTCATACATTATATATATATACATACACACACACACACATAAACATCTGTGCGGGCTCGGGACTCGGATCATATTAGTGCAAACCAGACAATGTGAAAATTATAAACAGCCAACAGCATGCTTCACTTTACTGGTCTAGTCCTGGTTTAGAGCGCACGTACAGCGAGCGGCTGCGACCCAAAAAGTACCAGAACCGCTCACGGTGCATGCGCAATCATGCATCAACACTGCTCGCCCGCTATTTCCCTAATAACACATGTTATAGTCATGAAAATACGGTACTTCCGAATTTTTATCCCAACATGACAGTGTTGATACAGTTTTATTTGCCTGTATATTACTTTTCGGGTTGTCACGTGTACAACATTTAAGTGGATTTACCTCGGAGAAAATGGCGAAGTGGCCATTCTGTAGATGCCTCTTCAGATTCGTTGTGTTCTTTCCTCGGAACGACAGTCCACACTCTCGGCATGTAGTTTTGGTAGCAATCTTATCATAAGAAAAATGACTCCACACATCTTCTCTTCTTTTTCGCCCAGCAGTTAACATTTTCCTCTACTCCTTCTTCTTATGCCGTCGATATATTTAGTGAGCTATGTTTAGCATACCGCTAGTTGCCTTGGCCGGGCTCCCCACAGCCAAGAAGATGGCGGAACTCCTCCTCAACCATGTGGTGAGGCTCCACGGGTTCCCCAAGGACGTGGTGTCCGACAGAGGGCCCCAATTCATCTCACGCTTCTGGAAGGCTTTCTGTCGGTTGGTCAGCGCTTCCGCCAGTCTGTCATCAGGTTATCATCCCCAGACTAACGGTCAGACGGAACGGGCTAATCAGCAGCTCGGACATTACTTGCGCTGCTTCGCCTCGTCCCAGCCGTCCACCTGGCCCAGCTACCTCCTATGGGCGGAACTGTTGCATAACCTCCAGATGTCCTCTGCCACGGGTCTGTCTCCCTTCGAGACGTGTTATGGTTACCAGCCCCCTCTTTTTAACCATCAGGTGCCTGAGGTGGAGGTCCCTGCTGCTCAGGCTATGGTCCGCTGCTGCCGTCTCGCCTGGGTCCGGGCCCGTGCCGCCATGACCCGGGCCAACACGGAGTACTCCCGGCAACATCGCCGCCGGCAACGGCCCGGCCCCGTGTTCCAACCTGGTGACCGGGCATGGCTCTCTACGTCCAATCTGAGGGTGCTGGCTGGCTCCCAGAAGCTCACCCCCCGTTTTTTGGGACCCTTCCCGATCCGGGATGTCATCAATCCGGTTACTAACCGGCTGTGCCTTCCGACCTCTCTCAGGATAAATCCTGTATTCCACGTCTCTCAGCTCAAACCGGTGGTCTCCTCTCCTCTCCATCCTCCTCCGGCCCACTGGCCTCCGCCCCGTTGTGTGGGTGACGACCAGGTGTACACCGTCCGCAAGATCCTGGATGCCCGCCGCCAGGGTCATGGTTGGCAGTATCTGGGACTGGGTGGGCTACGGCCCGGAGGAGCGCTCCTGGGAACCGGCCCGTTCATTCCTGGACCCGGCCTTGCTGGAGGACTTCTGGTCCCGTAGCCCGGGGACTTCTGGTGCCGTCCCTAGCGTGGGGGGGGGGGGGGGGGGTTGTCCTGTCATGAACTCCTCCTCCTCCTGACCTCCTCTGCGGGACGGACTGACGGGGCACTCCATTTCCCAGCATTCCCGTCACTGACGCTCTCGGTGACATCACCCCGCGGAAGCTATATAAGGAACTGTCACCGCTGAGCTGTCATTCAGTCATCATCTCATGACAGACGCCAAACTGAACCGATCCAAATCTAACCCAAAACCAATCCAGGAAAGTGATCTTTCCACACTGTCTAATCCCCACCACGACAGCACCCTACCAAACGGAACCGCAGTACAGCCTCATTGTCTCGTGTGCGCCGTACTGCCGTCCTTAGAGCAAGCTGCGTGTTCTGTTCGGACCAAACGCCAGCCTCTCCGTGTCTGGGTCACACAGCCACGCTACATTACCTCCGCTACACTCCAGTTCAGCACACCGAACCTGACAGAAACACAGTACATGTTTATTAACCCTCCCTCTGTCCTTATGGGTGACGCCGTGAGGAAAGTTGACCATTGAGCAGGATTAATGGTTTATCCTTTGAGGCCCACGTGGTAGGGGTGAGGTGGTGCTCACTCCTCACCCCTGCCACGTGGACCCAATTTATATATATATATATCAGAGGTGAAAAAGTACTAAAATTTCCTACTTAAGTTCGAGTACCAATACTTTGATAATTATTTACTCAAGTACAAGTAAAAGTACTTGCCTAAATTTTTACTCAAGTAAAAGTAAAAAGTATTGTAAACAAAATGTACTCAAAGTAAAAGTTACTTTGTTACATTTTTGTCAGCGTAAGGATGGCTACATCTAAGTAGAGCTAAATCACAATGCCAGGTCACAATTCGCTCGTGTGTGCGTGCACACACACACACACACACACACGCACGCACGCATGCACACACACACTGCAGCATGTTAGAATCATTTCAATGACAAATTTAATTACACTGAACTGCTTTTGTAATAATTTAATCTCTTATTCTGGAGTAAAATAAAGAAACAAGCTAAATCATCACATATCTGTGGCAACATGGAGCATCTTCTGAGTTCAAACACAGGGATGGAGCACCATGTTTACACCTGAACAATATCAGGATGTTTTAAATCACAGAGGCCTGCAGGTCTTCTGTTTTATGAGCAAAGTGCTGAGAATCCGCTTGTTATGAGCGCTAAACGTTATTTTGTTGCTGCCGTGCGGAGCGGTAGGGAAACACAATTCAAACACGGAACCGAGTCCGGCTACCGAACCGAGCAGAATTCTGATGACGTCACACCGGTGCGTGAAGGTGCGGGATCCAACCCACAGGAGAGGAGGTAAACAGCGAGTTGAGGGACTGAACCGATGTCTTTGAGCAAAAGTGTACACCCACACCCCCACGGTTTAGACGTGGCGCTCATGCAGGAGTCTCTTTCCGTTCCGACGCTGCTACACGTCATATTTGTAATTTATTAAGCCTATAATTTATTTTTACTCCGTAATGGATATGATTTAAAATGAAGCGAATTACAATTCTTTTTTAAAAACTTACTCAAGTAAAAGTAAAAGTACAGCTTTTAAAAACGACTTAAAAAGTATAAATATACAAAAAAGCTACTCAATTACAGTAACGTGAGTAAATGTAATTCGTTACTTTCCACCTCTGATATATATATATATATATATATCAAATTAAATAAAGAAAAAACATGTCCGCATGGGTTTTGATGTCATGAACATATTTTATTCGGGTCCATCTGTCATAGGTTTCACCCAGGGGGGAAAATCTCATTTCATTTTTGGGAGAGACAATAAACAGCAAAGTTTCAGAGTCCTATGGCATAATGTTTCCTTCAGGCAACAAACCAAATATCTGCACCTCACATTGCCCCCTTTATTTTTTTATTTGGTGAAGGAATAATAAAAGTATCACCAGAAAGGTCCCTGTCCAAAAAAGAGGGCTGAAGTGCATGTGACCCTTTGTTTGGCCAAGGAGAAATCCCTTCTTGAAGGAGAGTTTGATGATTCCCACTGCCATTGATTTGTAAATAGAATTTCGCTTTTATCATGCTTAACTTTGTGACAACTTTAAATAAAAATAAAGTCAAGTGCATGAACATGTAAAGAAGCTATTTTGATTATTTTAAGACACATTTAGTTATTATTTATGTGTTATAATTAACTGTTTTCATAAGTTGCCTCAAGGCATTTCTATGCAGTCAAGGCACTTTTGCTCAGACAATATCTTCTGACAATGTGGACATCTGCTTGGTAACAACATTCTACTCATTTAGTTACTTTGCCATTAAAACATCTACCATACTTTACAATTACAAACAAAAAGACCTTTGCTTTAAGAAAGACATGAGGAAATGGAACATCCACTGTACAAGATCCAACCATGATTTTCCCATTCATCATCAAAACTGACCTCAATCCCACAGGAAGAAAAGCTTGCCATTGATTAACAAATAGTCCCATTCGTGAGAAGGCATAGACTGAAGCAATATCTACCACCTCATTTCTGCATTAAATGTTACATTGACAATTAAATATGTAACATCTCCTTTATTGCTTTCTTGATACATGTTTGTAATTCTGAACTGAATTCACACCAATATATTCTAATTGCTTTCCCATTTCTTCTGCTTACAGACAACACACACACACAATACAATAACAAGGCAAACACTACGTCCATCATCACCTTCATAAACCCTGAATGCCTGTAATGTATGGAATTTTGTTAAACAAAGAAGATTAAAGTTGGATAAAAGACTTCCAGAAACCGTTTCTCTGACTGGAAAAACTCATCCATGTTGAAACTTCAACCAGCATGAATAAGTTAAGGTAAGAGAATATCCTAAATACATTTTATGATGGATGTATTTTGAGGAACAGCCAAGTTCCCAAAATATGGGATGAGGGTTGAGTCATTTATTTAGTTTCCTAAATCCTAATTATATGTGGAAGAATGAAAAACCATTTAAATGATTATTTCTGATCATAATCAATCAGTCTGAGTTTATCCTGCCGGCTGAACATGATACGAGTCTACACCTATCTGCTGCATTCATTTCTGTTAGAAAACAGATGGTGAAACTAGGATTAGAAAGACCTGACACATCTACATCACACTGTCATGCAAACATTTATGTACTCACCCATTTTGACTCACGACAGAGAAGGCTGTTGTTGGTTTGGAGTCCAAGAAACAGCAGAGAACGTCTCAGTGAGTTTAAGCTATCAATTAGCATTTGCAACTTCACCACATGTAAGAAAGTCCTCCAGGCATGTGTTATATGTGGAGATAAAACATCCATGTGTCAAGTCACTGGCAGAGTGGTGGTGCTGTTATCCAATCTGAGTATGTAGATGTCCAACTATCAGGAAATAATTACATGGCCTGAAGCTCATCTGTGACCTCTACCTATGTGGGTGTGTGTGTGTGTGTGTGTGTGTGTGTGTGTGTGTGTGGGTGTGTGCGTGCGTGCGTGCGTGTGGGTGTGTGTGTGTGTGTGTGTGTGTGGGGGGGGGGTTAAAGAATGTACCAAAACCAGAAACCAGTAGTTTTGATAAAAATAAACTATGGTAATAATAATAACCTTTATAAAAAGAGAGATACTCATTTGACAAAACAAGTAAAATTGGAGAAGTTGTTTATTTTTCTTCCCAGTTGGCATTCGTTATTTTTTCATCTCCTCTTGTTCATTTTCTTTCTTTTCCTCTTTGCACTCAACCTGATTTTGATTTTCTTTATTTTCACGGATCATTTTTTGAATGTCTAACAGTATCTTATCATAACCTTTCTTTCTTTCACCTAGTTTAGCATTGTGCTCCCTCACTATTTCCTTCAGTGTTAAGCCTGATCCAGTTTTGATCTCTTTATTCTTGTTTTGTTTTGTTTCTTTTTCTGTTTCTTCTTGAAAGTCTTTAATCTTCTTGTTGAACTCATCAGCATCATTCTTTGCCTCCGCCATTTGGATTGTAAGTTTCTTCTCCAGCTCCCGTATTCGTGATTTAAGGTCATCATCTTGTAGTTTCTGCTCCACTCTCATCAGCTCTCTTTCCTCTTCAATTGTTTTTATTGTTTCTTTTTTCTTTGCTGCAAAAACAAAAAGTTGACAAAGTGTAAGAATCTATATATGTGAAGTAAAGATTAAACCAACATAAATAACAGAAGAACTTCTTCATCATAAATAATCGTCGTCGTCGTCTTCCTCCGCTTATCCAGGTCGCGGGGGCAGCATCCCAACTAGGGAGCTCCAGGCCGTCCTCTCCCCGGCCACCTCCACCATCTCCTCCGGCAGGACCCCAAGGCGTTCCCGGACCAGATTGGAGATGTAACCTCTCCAACGTGTCCTGGGTCGACCCGGGGGCCTCCTGCCGGCAGGACATGCCCGAAACACCTCCCCGGGGAGGCGTCCAGGAAGCATCCAGACCAGATGCCCAAACCACCTAAACTGGCTCCTTTCGATCCGGAGGAGCAGCGGTTCTACTCCGAGTCCCTTCCGAATGTCCGAGCTCCTCACCCTATCTCTAAGGCTGAGCCCGGCCACCCTACGGAGGAAACTCATTTCGGCCGCTTGTATCCGCGATCTCGTTCTTTCGGTCATTACCCAAAGCTCATGACCATAGGTGAGGATTGGGACGTAGATCGACCGGTAAATCAAGAGCCTGGCTTTCTGGCTCAGCTCCCTCTTCCCCACGACAGATCGGCTCAGCGTCCGCATCACTGCAGATGCTCAACCAATCTGCCTGTCGATCTCCCGATCCCTCCTACCCTCACTCGTGAACAAGACCCCAAGAAACTTAAACTTCTCCACTTGAGGTAGGACCTCTCCCCCGACCCGGAGTTGGCAAGCCACCCTTTTCCGTTCGAGAACCATGGTCTCAGATTTGGAGGTGCTGATCCTCATCCCAGCCGCTTCACACTTGGCCGCGAACCTACTCAGCAAGAGCTGAAGGTCAGAGCTGGATGACGCTAGGAGGACCACATCATCCGCAAAAAGCAGAGACGAGATTCTCCTGCCACCAAACTCGACACACTCCACACCACGGCTGCGCCTAGAAATTCTGTCCATAAAGGTAATGAACAGAACCGGTGACAAAGGGCAGCCCTAGCGGAGTCCAACCCTCACCGGGAACAGGTCCGACTTACTACCGGCTATGCGGACCAAACTCACGCTCCTCTGGTAAAGGGACTGAATGGCCCACCCCATACTCCTGGAGCGTCCCCCACAGAGAGCCCCTGGGGACACGGTCATAAGCCTTCTCCAAATCCACAAAACACATGTGGATTGGTTGGGCAAACTCCCATGCCCCCTCCATCACCCTTGCAAGGGTATAGAGCTGGTCCACAGGTCCACGGCTAGGACAAAAACCACATTTCTCCTCCTCAATCTGAGATTCAACTATCGATCGGACCCTCCTCTCCAGTACCTTGGAGTAGACCTTTCCAGGGAGGCTGAGGAGTGTGATCCCCCTATAGTTGGAACACACCCTCAGGTCACCCTTCTTAAAGATGGGGACCACTACCCCGGTCTGCCACTCCAATAATACATACATAATACATAAATATTACATAATACTGTATTACATAAATAATGTAACATAAAATCATTTTAGAAGATCAGATGAAACAAGTTGAACTCACAGAGGTGTCTTTGTCTCCAGACCAGAACAGAAGCTGAAACCAGGAACAAGCAGCAGAACAGCACAGAGAAGCTGATAGAAACAGAACAGCTGGACCGGACCACAAAGAAATCATCTGAAGCACAAACAAGAATAAATGTGTTATTTGTCTCCATAAGTGACCTGTTGGAGACTTCATGTCCGGGTCTTCTACCTGGAACATGGACGTGGGTTTCTCTGCTCTGCTTGAGGTCCTTCTGATGGATTCTACAGGTGATGGTGTTGTTGGGGCTTTTCTGCACAGTAACTCTGCTGCTGACAGCAAGAAGACCATCAGAACCTCTGGTTGTCTCTGTAGGTCCAGCTGAGAGGACGTGTCCCTCAGCGTCCAACCAGAGCAGCTCTGGTTCTGGCCACCAGGTTCCAGAGCTACAGTCCAACATCACTCCACTGCTGCCTTCATCAAGTCCTGCTAACCTGATCTCAGGTGAGGACACCGACCCTGGTGAGATACGAGGTGGAGGAGTTAGTCAGTGTCTCACCTGCAGCAGAGACACCTCACTTTACAGAAAAAATTCATGGTAACAATTTTCTGAGTTGATATAAATGCTGTCTTTAGAGATTCCTGCACATTCTCTCTTTTTAAAATATGGCAACATGGTGTCATTAAAATCGGAGATGCTTTAAACTCTAAGTTAACCTAACATGTAAGTTTTGGGGAGAAAACCAAAGAAGCACACAAGCATGGAGAAGAAGCCAACTCCAGACATTCATCTGTACATTTTTAGATCCATATTTGGTCAAATATTAAAGAACATTAAATAAACAGCCTTCATTCCTTTTATCCACTTCGTTACCATTAGCGTTGTTCTGCTGGCTTGATTCTCCCTTAATGTAGTCATTAATTCTCTGATCATCCCATTTGTCTCTTCTTGTTTTCTTGCCAACTCCAAACCGGTAGAGGTCATGTTTTTTTTACAATAAAATGAGATGTTAAAGGTAAAGCGGAGGATCTTTTTTTCCAGGTGTTTCATCGGGACGATTGACCTACATAACTGTCATCAATGTCGCAATTAGTCGCAATTTGTGACAAGTGAAAGCCAGGCGTGTTGCAAGCTTTTCAAAAGTGTGGGGGATATTGTCTGTGGATGTCATCAGCTGTCAATTTAAACTCAACCTCAATCCAGTGACGGGTCTGCGCATGATTCACAGTAACAAAGTCCTTCCGAAAACATGCTTAATATTCACCAATCAGGGCTTCATTTGAGCCAGATCTTGCCGGAACAAGATGCGGGAACTATCATATTTTGAAACGACCGTCCGGCAACTGTCTGCTAGGATCCGGCAACTCACGCGACAAACTTGTGCTATACGCAGGATTCGAATTACGGGTGAGCTAGGGAGCTCCTTGAAGCCGTCAACACACCCAGTGGGAGGCCGAAACGATCCTGGTTCTACTGATATTACATTATCTATGCGGACACTGCTCAGGGTCTTAAACAATATTCTTTTAGCTACTGACTCTGCTGATTTTGTGGTTCTAGTACAGTTGGATTTGTCTGCTGTCTTTGACGCCGTGGATCACAGTCTCCTGATTTCACGGTTACAAGAGTCTGTTGGGATTAAAGGAGTTGCTTTGGACTGGTTTAAGTCCTATTTGGCTGAAAGATCGTTTTGTGCTTCGTTAGGTGGCTTCACGTCATCTCCCTCGCCTCTAGTTTGCAGGGTTCCACAAGGATCTGTGCTGGGCCCGTTGTTGTTCTCTCTTTGTTTGCTACCTCTGGGTTCTATTTTTACGAAACATGGATGTTCTTTTCATCTATATGCAGACAACACCCAGGTTTATATTCCCATTCCCATTCCCAATTATTATTATTATTATTATGTGGCCTACCCAATTATTTAGATCCTCTTCTAAACTGCCTCGATGAGGTTAAAACCTGGATGTCTGCAAATTTTTTACATTTTAATAATGACAAGACAGGTCATGCTTTTTAGTCCTAGTGTGTCCAGTGGGCCAAGTTGTGCTGACCTTGGTCCACTAGCCCTATTTTTGAAACCTGTAGCGACCAGTCTGGGAGTCCGGCTTGACAGTGATCTGCTTCTGGAAAAGCAAATCAGTGCTGTAACCCAAGCCAGTTTTTATCAGTTAAGGAGGATCGCCAAGGTTAAGTGTCTGCTCTCAAGTCATGACTTTGAGATGGTGATTTACGCATTTATTACATCACGCCTTGACTATTGCAATGCACTGTACCTTGGTCTTCCTCAGTCTCACCTCTCCCGTCTTCAAATGGTGCAAAATTTAGCAGCACACCTATTGACGGGTTCGAGAAAGAGGGAGCACATTACCCCAATTTTAGCTTCGCTGCCTGTGGATTTTAGGGTCCAGTACAAGCAGGCCCGGTGTCAAGGCCGGGCCTGGGTGGGCCCGGCCCGCTCATTTGCCGATCTGGCCCGCCCAGGACAGATTACAGCACCGCATGCAAATGAATTGGCTCGAGACGATCAACAGAGGGCGCTCTAGGTTACTAATCAACAGTTTTGGATGCAGTAGAAGAAGACACTTTGGTACAGTAGCTTGCTAAAATGGATATCAGAGCTTGGTTTAGCAAACAGAAAAACAATGCTAGCACAAGCAGGGATGACGCATCATCAAAAAGGCCAGTGCAGCCAGAAGTTGCAGCGACAAGCGCTTCTGTTCCTCCTCTCTCCGTGCCTCCAGCACAGTCTCAGCAGGCAATTGCGCCACCGAGTGGCAGCAGCACCAACATGAATCGCTGTTCAGATGACCTCGGGGTGGATAAGCCTAATCAGGTGCGCCTGGAAAATTATCCAGTTCGACTTTTCTCTGGGAAAAATACGCTGTTTTTCTTCATCATGGTACCAAAATAGAACATGGTTGGAGTATTCAGTTAAAACAGATGCAGTACTGTTTCCCCTGCAGACAGTTTAGTTCTCATTCCTCATCAAACTCTTTGTTACCATTTTGAATTCAGGGGTGTCTGCTGTCCTTTTGATTCAAATGTTTTAAAACGCGTATTAAAGTTGAAACTGTTTTTGAACCATCTTAAATACAGGATTGTCTGTTCTCTTTTTAGAAAGAAAACACTAGATTTTCTAAATCTTGTTTAGAAGACCTAGTTTACACTTCTTAACAGCTGGTAGCGGTAACGCACCAAGTCAATGTTTACCCAGAAGAAGAAGCACGCAGCCAAGAAGTAGCATGCTAACCTGATGCTAACTAGTATTTGTGATGTAAACATTATGAGAAATGCGTGCAAAAAGAAGAATTTACTAAGGTATCAAGCTGCAGGGCAGGATTTGGAAGAAGACTTTTGGACTAAGTACGTTATTGGAGAACATTAACTGGACGTTAGGATGGTTTTGAGATGATGACTCTGTGGTGCGCAGGCGCAGCTAAGAACGGTGAGTTGCAAGTATTGGTTCAGTAAAATTGGTTACTTTGTCTTAAGTTTTGATTGCATCTTTAATTGGCATACATAATCGGAATAAAACAATGAAGAATCTTAGCTTTTCAGTTATTTATGTAGAACAAGTTGGTGACGCAAAACGACGGATTTGACCTGGATGTATATGTATGTAACGTCCACCAGACAGATTATAAACATGCAAAGGGGTTGAAAAAAACACGGTTTACTGGGCCCCCCCAGAAAAACCCATTGCCCCTCCAGGTGAAGTCCTCTGGCGCCGGGTCTGAGTACAAGGTTCTTTTATTGGCTTTTAAAGCTGTACATGACCTTGCTCCGCAGTATCTGCGTGAACTTTTAGTTACTCCCTCCCCGTCTCGGTCTCTGAGGTCAGCCGACCAGTTTCTCCTGGAGGTGCTGAGAACAAAGAGAAAGCTCAGGGGTGATAGAGCTTTCTCAGTAGCAGCTCCAAGGTTGTGGAATGCACTCCCAATTCAGATTAGGATGGTTTCATCACTGTCTGGTTTTAAATCACTTTTAAAGACTCATCTGTTCTCAGTTGCTTTTAATTCAGTTTGCAAATGCATCTGTTTTTAGTAGCTTTTATGTCAGTTGGATATGTTTGTTTTTATCATGTTTTTACTTTGTGATGAACTTTTTATCTTATTTTTTGAATTTTTAGGGAACTTCTGTTCTTTTTGGCTTGTTAAGCAATTTTGTCAGCTTTTATGCTGTTGAAAAGTTCTTTATAAATAAAGTTAACTTGACTTGACTCTGCTGGGATTATTTAGAGCTGACAGGCGCAGAGCTCTGATTGTTGCTCCTGACAGATGCGTCCTGAGCACGGCCACAGTAACATTATCAAAGTGTCGCCACCTCAAAAACAAACTTAACACGCAATCGTTTATGTCGGCTGATATCCTTTTATGCTTTTTGTCTTTTTTTTGTGCCTGATGCGTTTCGCTGCTGCGGTGCGGAGAGCATCACATGTTTCGTCCTCCGGTGACCGCACCAGTGCGCACTCCGCTATATTTGCGGTCGGTAGATCTTTTAGAACTGCAGTTCAAAGGTAACTCATGAGGTGAATATATATGAACCCAGGTAGCAGATTTTCTTAAGGATTGAGAGGAGATGCAGGAAGATAATAAACAGACAGGACAGAAAAATAGTCAAATAAAAACAAGCTCCTTTTTGTACCTGGTGGTTGAAACAAACAGACACCATTGAAGGTAATCAGAAGTGGAACAGAAAATGAAATAATTATTTTAATGTTTAGAGCAGCAGGAATTCCGAGAGGCTGCAGGCGCACCAGTGAGTTTGCAGCCGCAACGCAGGGGGAGGGGGGAGAGGGCTGAAGCAGAAACTACCGTTGATAAAAGGTTTCTGCCGATGTCGGGTTTCAAGGAGAAACGGGGGGGGGGGGGGGATGGCGCAAGCAGAGTGAGTGCAAGGTAGGGAAACCAGACTGGTGTGGAGGTGAGCTAAACGGCTGGAAAAGTGTGGGTGTTGATCAATCTCAATAAGAAAAGTGTGGGTGTTGAAACCCCCACATCCCCCACGGGTGTGACGCCCATGGTGAAAGCCTCGCTTTTCTCACTGAGTCCTTGATGTATTTTTTTTCATTATACTACTCTTTTAAATGCTCCTTTTTAAGTAATCATATGTTAATCCACAGAGCTCTTCCCTCTTGTAGCATCATTAAGGTTCTCTAACTTGTGGCAAAGGTCACATTTACCCAGCTGGGTCAAACAGTACTTCTAAATCCACAAATTAACCAAGATGTCTGGAAGAACATATTACCTATCTGCTGCTGTTCCGTCCCAGGAGGAGGGCACTTCAAGTTCACGATGATAATAATATTAACAAAACTCACTGATTTTATTACTGTTTATTATAACCATCATAAATGATCACTTGGTTCAGTATAAAGGTATTTTAATTACATGAAATGAATTATTATGCTTTGGGTATAATAATGATTAATTATGATTATGGTTGATGACAGTAAAAGATGTGTTCAGCAAAGAAGGTCAGTTTCACCTTATCCATCTAACACAGAGTCCAGATAAACGATAACTGCAACACATGTTTTTGACGCATGACCAAGCTTTCTTGCTGAGAGAGTGTCCTGAGAGCTTTGTAAACTGTAACTATCACCAGCTTCAGTTCAGTTCTTAAACCAGCATCATCCTGAGGAGACAGGACGGTCGCCCAGACCCCCTGCCAAGCTGTTCTGTCACGCCGACAAGAATAGCTAAGATAAACGTAACTGTAACCAGCTGACAAAAACTCTACCCAGAGTCATTGATTTCTGAGTCAAGTTAAGATGCAAAAACTCCTTCAGAGTTACGGACTTTGAGAAGCAAATAGTTCCACCAGTCGAGTGACCCAAGGAGACATCTCAGGACCGATTTGGTCGTGCTAGAGGTTTTTCTACCAACCTCGTGCCTGGAGGAAACCATCTCCACCTGGACACTTCGGATCCAAAAAGGGGGTCTTCTGATTGGGTGAGGTAGACTTCGACAGAATGTGTTTGATGCTGTTTTCTCTAAGCAAAACTCAGTTAGCTGCAAAACATCATTTCCATCCAGAACGCTTCCTCTCTCTGAAAGAAACCTTCTAATAATTCCATTCACGCATCCAAACTCTTATTTCCAATTTAGCTTCCATCCAGCCACAGGTTTGCCTTTTAAAACAAGTTTAATATTAAAGCTGTTAAAATTGTCATTAAATTGTCATCCATGAATTGTGGTTTATAATTGTCGTTTCAAATCTTTAAGTTTAAAATTGTTAGTAATAAAATTTCTTCATTTTTAAACTTGCCTCATTATTGAAACGAAACACAGAAAAGGGATAATATTTCTGGTTATTGAAAAGCAAAGATTCCTAGCTTCTGATTCAAAGTAAACTTTTGCTATAGAATTTAATTATTTAAATTAAACATTAATCTTTGAATTAAAATTAGACCAAACAGGTTGGTGTATGAACTTAGATCAATATATAAGTATCCGGGATATTTATACATGATCTAAGCCTCATAGGTTAATCTGATTGGTCATTTTCAGAATCTCCAACTGAATAGCAACAGTGCTGATTCTAGTGTGTAGTAAACTCTACACTCTTCTCCCTTTCTCTGGAATGCAACCTGATGTTTGTCTGTGGGGGTTGGGCAACTCTCTGCCTAGTAAAGCCGGGCGTACACTGTGCGACTTTTTCACATTTTTAAGCCGATTTTCCACTCGTGCGAGAATCCACAAGATCGGGGCGAGTGTTGCGCTGAGCGTCGTGTAGTGTACAGGGGGTTACGAGAGGCAATTAACACCACGTGACCAGCTACCGATCAGCAATCGTGAGCCCGCACGGACTTCTGGCATGTTTGATATTTTGCTCGTTCCTCGTGAGGGTATCACACTGTTGAAGCGGCGCAGCGAGCAGCTGCGACCCAAAAAGTACCAGAACCGCTCACGGCGCATGCGCAATCCTGCATCAACACCGCTCACCCGCTATTTCCCTAATAACACACGTTGTTCGTTTTCATTTCTTCACATTTTTTTACACATAGTGACAAGGATTTTCAAGAAAGCGTGTTTGTCGTGTTAATGTCAAATTAAACTGATCACAAAACACAGATTTACTTTATTTCATTTTCCTCATCCAACCCCCATAAATCCCTGTGTGTCCTCCTGCAGCACTCCCAAAGGACAACAGGCAAGACAAAAAAGTCTGACGTGTTGTGTAAAAACTGCTATTTTTAGCATTTTTTTAGGTCCGACGTGTTGCTACCAGACGTACAGTGTGAGCAATGAGGTTGCATCCGAGAACTGGGTCATACAGTGTGAGCGCATGACTCGTGAGATCTGCCCTGCGAGGAAGTCGTACAGTTTGAGCTGAAGCTGAGTGCTACGAGTGAAAAAGTTGCACAGTGTCCACCCAGCTTAACACAGTCCTGCAGGCTGAGTGACTCAGCAGTTTTTGGCTCCTAGCAGCCACTCCTGTAACTTGAGACTTCCTTTTCAGAAGGCCCCGCCTTAGGTAGAAGTAAAGCTGTTATTGGTTAGCTTTAGCTCAGAAGCAACGTTGTTATTGGTTAGCGTAGGCTATGACGAATAGGTCCTTGTTCTTTTTTCTCTTCGTTTCAATAAAACCAGCTGTCGTGCAGAGGAAGCCAGAGCTTCAGGACGAAGGCCTGACAGGCTTTTGATCGGTCTCTCTCTGCTGCATGCAGCGTACATAACTTTACTGATTTCTCCCTGTGTGGTTCATTTTAGGACATAAAAATACCCAACAGTCCTTTTAAAAATGACTGAGGGTTGCAAGAGAGAAAGAGTCTTCGGAGTTTACGATAAGAAAATAAAATCCTCCGAGGTGAAAAATAAGACCCGAGTTTTTTAGGAGATTCTTCTCAACGATAGCGTGCGCTGAAAGCGAAGGTTTGGCTCCTTGCAGACGCCTCTGTCGCCGGTTTTCTGCCCGACGGGTAAGCTAAAGTTCTGCATGCTATTTGGAGAAATTGATTTCAGATTACTGCTAGAAGAAGTGCTGTAAGGCTGGGAACTACTTGTGAACAGAGCGTGCACGAGGATAACTAAGCGTTCTTTCTCATGCACATTTTTTCTAGATCTGGAGATGCCGGATTTCTCCTAAAGTTCAGAAGCATCCTCTACAACACCTTTAAAGTGACACTAAGCAGTTTTTACATTCTCATTAAGGAGGGGTTCAGTGATTGAGTCGATAGAAACTTTACCAACCTCACATAGGACAGCACTAGTGATGTGACGTTCACAAACGAATCAAATCAGGTTGTTCAGAACGCTGCTGCCAGGTTCTTGACGGGTACACACCGACGTAGCCACATTACCCCTGTCCTGTCACTTCTTCACTGGCTCCCTATCATTTTCAGAGTGCAGTTTAAGTTACTGACTTTTGTTTTTAAAGCACTCAACGACCTGGCACCTCCCTACCTCTCTGGCCTTCTCACTCCATATGTGCCCACCCGCTCGTTGAGGTCGGCTGACCTTTTGCTGCTGCACACGCCGCGGATGAGGCTCAAATCGCGGGGTGAACGAGCATTTGTCCATGCTGCCCCAAAGCTATGGAACTCATTGCCCATTGGAGTTCGGCAGGCTCCATCTCTGGCGGTTTTTAAATCTCGTTTGAAGACCCACTTTTACACTTTGGCTTTTAGACAGTGACTCGTTTTAGTGTTTTATTGTGTCATTGTTTTAATGTGTTCTTATTATTCATGTTTTCTCTGCTTTTAATTGAGATTTTTATCCTTTGTTTTAGCTCCTTGTAATGGGTGTGTTTTGTTTTAGCCTGTGCAGCACTTTGGGCAGCTCCCATGCTGCATTTTAAATGTGCTATATAAATAAACTATGCTATGCTGTGCTAAATCGTTTGAACGAGTTTCCAAACTGAACGATGAGAGCCGAGTCCCTGTAGAGAGCCGTTCATCTTGTCTTCCGGTAACAAACCTCCCCGGAAGTCAGTAAAGCACACCCACACAAACCCAGCCACCGCTCTGACGGACGTAGGAGAAACCCTAACCAACTCTGTGCGCCCTCATGCAGACCGCAGGAACACGTTGCTCTTAATACCCCCACCCCCCCCACCCCCAGCCCCACTCGCTTGGCTTCACTTCATTCAAAGGAGCCAGTCTTTTGAACGGCTCTTTGAGGTCAACGACCGACTAATGAACGGCTCCCATGAAAGAGCCATAAATCCCATCACTGGACAGTACCCTGCAGCCCTCCGTTGGCCAGATACCACCGTTGTGTGGAGCGAGTAGGTGCCCAAGGAGGGCACTTCAACTGGTTAATAGTTGTTAGAGATTGTCTGTGCTGATGGCTAATAACAGGCTAGCAATTAGCTTTTTCAGTTGGCCAAAAAACAGAAGAAATCCTGATAAAATATCAGAATAAAAATACAGTTTTCTCACCAACAAGAAGATCAACATAGTTTTCTGTTTGAGCTTTTGGAACGTAGCATCTGTATCTCCCATTGTCAGTCAGCCTCACATCTGAGATTCTCAGTGAAGCATCTCCATGTTTCAGTTGGCCAGCCGACACTGAAGCTCGTCCTTTGTAGGCCCTGTTTTGGTCCACCAGAAGTTCCTGACCCTCATACCACACATGCACAAATCTGGGCGTCAGGTCCAGTCTCCCCCACTCCACCGTCGTCTGAGAAGCATCTTTAGGAGGTTTCAGTGAGCATGGTAATGTGATGTCATCTCCAACCATCGCTCTTATCGACTGAGATGGATCCAGGTCTTCTGACTGACCTGGAATGAAAATCAGCTTTTTTAGATCGCAGGGATCGGACAACCAAGGCTCATGTCTTAGTCTGCCCCCAATCAGTGTTGGGCAAGTTACTTCAAAACTGTAATGCATTATTTATTACTTGTTACCCTCATTTTAAAGTAATTCATTACATTACAATATTACTAATTTTAAAAATGTAAGGCATTACACTACTTTTGCATTACTTTAAGTTACTTTCACCAAAAACAACTTCAATATGAATCTGGTAACCTGACGCTCAGTGAGCTCATGACATATATGTGGAAGGTGATGTGGTGTCTGAGCTAGGATTGCTGTTAAAAACAGTCATATATAATAACAGTGCTTTAAAATGATTGTTTATTAAATAAAAGCAACAACAATCTGTACTCTCAGCACGCTGCCATCTTATATTAACTGAGCAGGGAGTGAGGTGGTGGGGGCTCCAAGCCTATTTAGCCTTGGTCCCCAAATGCCTTGATACGGCCCTGGATGTGGGACTGACTTCTGGGGTGATCTGATTCTATCACATGTATAAATATTAAATGCTTATATATTATTGCTTTTCACTGGTAAAGATGTGTATTGGGGATAAATCTACCTACTTTTTTCTTTTTAAGTTCTATGTTTTGTTTTCTTGATTTTATTAGAATAATTTCCGGCCCTTTCGCTCTCTAAACTTCCTGCATGCTGCATGTTTTCTCCGTCTTCCAGAAAAACTGTTTCCTAGATTTCCTACTTTCTAACTAATCAGCCAAAGGGATCTACCGAACGCAAAATAAATAATAATAATAATAATAATAAAAGCTTAATATGCGCTGCGCTCCAGCAGCAATGAGTTGAAATCACCGGGGGCACAGATTATGAACTCAGCTGAAAATTACATAAAGTACCAGAGAATATTGGCTGACATAAACGATCGCAAACGAATTACTTTGTTTTGGTGGAGCGATTTTGTGAATATAACAGTGGCCGTGCGCAGGACGCAGCTGGAGTATTTGAGCCATCACTGCTGCGTCCTCTCTGCTCATAGAATGCCCGCAAAGCTGAGTCCATAAATGACGTCATATATGTGGATACTGGATCTTTTTCAGGCTTCCCGCAATTTGAATTTTTAGGAAACCCACATCTTGACTCTGGGTGTATAAAATGCATTGTAATTACCGCGTTACTGACAATTGTACCGAGTAAATATTACCATTTTCTTTCCCTGTAATGCCTTACATTACCGCATTACAGCAAAAAGCAATGCATTACCGTAATTAATTACTATTGTACCGCGTTACTCTCAACACTGGCCCCCAATCATATTTATTTTTAGCCTTTAGCTCATGCTAACCTTACCTGTGCAGGTGTGGATCAGGAGAAGAATCTGAAAAACCACCGCAGTCCCAGTCTGCAGGTTTAGAGATGACTTCTCTGGCTGGTGACCCATCCTGGAGACCTGACTGCTCCATCAGACACGAAGAAAACTGTGTCAGGTTCAAAATGAGCCACAGAACAACTGATGATGTAACCATAGAACTGATCTGCATAAGTTTGGCCCAAAATGATCTGAATGTGCTTCTCAGCATAAAACCCTCACATTACCTGGATCGGTTGGGTCTTTGCGATATCTCGTGCAATCGTACTCCAGCAAGAGAAAAAAAGACTTCATGAAAAGAAAACGTTACCTTGATTCTTATCAGCCGTGTTCCTCTCAAAGCTCAAAGTCCTCAGATGAGAGACGCTTCAGTCAGAGCTGAGGATGGTTTCGTTTTTCTGTTTCGACACCAACTTTCTTTGAAATCCTGGTAAAATTAAAAATGATGAGAACTAGATCCCACTCACCCTTCTACATGTCACCAAGTCAGTGCAAACTTACCTTTTAGAGTCAAAACATCTGGAGCTGCAGGTCAGGACTTGTGGACAACCTTTGGTTTTATTACAGTTTGGTGACTGATTAAGTCAGAGTGAGGCTGAAGAGGAACAGGATTTACCTTGATAAGGTAATGGACCGCCCTTCCCCCACCTGTCCTAGTGCACACAGACGGTGGTGGTGATGTGGTGCACTCCTGTCCTTATTTCTAAAAGATGAAGTGATGGCGGCATAAAGGGGTATGGGGCGGTCCCTGCGCTGCCGTGGACTTGCGTTTATCTTGGACATAAGTTGCGGTTTTTAAGATCAAAGCCGCTCCTAAGGGTGTCTGTCCTCCACAGTCCCCGTGCAGTCTCTGACGATCTGAGCTCCAGCTCTAACCGAGAGAAGCTCACGGAGCTCTGCAGCGCTCCAGTTTTTCATCTTAGCTGATTTAGTTCAAAAAGCAAAACTTGCGGCTCGTGTTTACTTTCACTTTTAATGCAGTTGCCTGCCGGGGCTCGGCAGCAACTCCCCACGTCATCATGACGCTTCTCTCCGTTACACTAAGGCACAATAGCCGTTTATAAGACAATATTACTGCCAAGCAAGACGGAACAAATGCAGCTGAATGTGCAGCATGGCGTTGTGAAAGCAGTCATCAAGCTGCCAATCCCTTCAACTCATAAGCAACCAGTGGCGGCTGGCCAGTAGAGGGCGATAGGGCGCCGCCCTCCCAGTTTTCCCCAGTGTTTTTAATTTTTATTTAAAAAAATAAATAAATAAAATGAACAATAATCATATATTCTAAGTTAATTGTGTGTTTTGTAACAAAATAAATCATATATATATATATATATATATATATATATATATATATATATATATATATTGTTCTCTGCCGGTCTCTGCCGAGCGGTGGAGGCTGTGGGCTGTGTTTCAATCGCCCAAACAGGACGGGACCAGCCGTCCAATTGCTGACAAGAAAATCAAAGGGTAGGAATGGGAATGTATCCAATCAGCGTCGACGTTGTTTCAGAAGCATGATGGGCGATAGAGCTACCGCCAAAGGCTTTTGTTGGTGTTCGGTAGAACTCGGAGAGTCGACTCTAGCACATTTTTGGTCGTGACGCAGACGTAATAGACATGGACGCCAGTGCGCCTACAACCCGCAGCAGCATGGATACCGGATCTCAGCAGCCACTGAATTCAGTTCGGTCTCTTCTCCAGTATCCGTTCGAGAGGAGAACTATGGTGGAAAAACTTAATGTCAAAGAGCTTGGACCAGATCAGCCCGACGTAAACATAAGCCAGCAGGAGGAGGAGAGAGGTAAACTGTACACACAAGGCTTCTGGGAAGGCTTGGCTAGCTGGATGCAATCACGCTAATGCGTTATTTTGCTTTCCAAACGACTGTGACAGATGAGGCATGGATTGAGTCAGGAGTTACGGACAAACATTTTTCTGAGAAGGTGAAGAAACATGAGATATCCCGGGCACACATGGACAACACGGTGAAGCTAGCTATGCTAGGCAGAGCTAACATTGCCATGCAGCTAGAGACGAGGGGCACAGGCTTGCAGTGAAGAAACACAATGAAGAAGTGGATCAGAACCGGCACATTTTGTCCAAGAGAGAGATGTCAACACAGTGTATGAGCACAAGGATGACCTCCTCAGATTTTCCAGATGATCAGAGACTCGGATGACTTTAATCCAATTACTGAGAGAGAGGCAGGAGGCTTTGTGAGAATGCTGGAGGAAGAAGATTTCGGCTTTCTGCTGGCATTGTGTCACAAGATCATGCCACATGTGGACATGCTCTTCAACCAGCTGCAGAAGAGGAACATTGACTCTGTCTCCATCACAGGGGT
Source organism: Nothobranchius furzeri (assembly GCF_043380555.1). NCBI lineage: Eukaryota > Metazoa > Chordata > Actinopteri > Cyprinodontiformes > Nothobranchiidae > Nothobranchius > Nothobranchius furzeri. The sequence continues at coordinate 90,185,886 of NC_091742.1, read as the reverse complement.
CATCCAGAGCTTCACCAACAGCATGCAAAAGATCAGGTACATACTTGTTTATTTAATATTATTGTGATGAAATTCTCCAGTATGTTAGTTTTACAAACAGTAATGTGGATGTGGACCATTTATGGTCATGTTATTTTATGTGCAATTTAATGCAGTATTTTTCAACCTTGGTCTGCAAGGCAGTGTGCCAATAGTCAGACACACGTGGATTAATCCCTTTGTCCAATAATGTAAGACAGGAAATAAAAGAGCTGTGCTTAATTCATGAAATAGTGAAGTTGTGCACAAAGCTCAGAAAGCACAAGTTTGTTTAAAAAAAATAGCACAGCCCCACCAAAAATATTTTTCACCAGCCACCACTGTAAGCAACTACAAATATTTCTTCTTTTTGCTGATCTTTAACTGCATTTTACTGTGAACTCTATTCAAATGATGCACATCTAAGTTCTCAGTCTATCCAGGTGTCAGTAGAACTGTGGCTGTTAGACGCAGGTCCTTCTGGTGGCCTCCCTCTTCCAGGACATGAAGAGTTGCATCTCCACCTGCATGTGTGTCCCAGAAACAAAGGCAGCAATCAGTCACCATACGACCGGAACACACCAGTCGCAGAAGCGCGACCATGTGCTGTGGGCGGTGTCGGCCTCTCTCCTCCACCCCTCCCATCGGATATCACCATCACATGATCGAACAGGCTGCAGCAATGACATCCTCCCCTCCCACCCAGGCTTCTTCCACTGTTGAAACAGGCTGTTCACTTCATCAAGCCGACAAAGTTTCAAACCGAAATGGCTTTAATGATAGTCATTTTGCAATGAGGGGGGCACAAATAACCCCCCTCAGAAATCAGGTTTATCAAACTTTCACGAACCAGAAACTTAGTTTAAAGAAATCTGAAATGAGTCTATGCAATAATCCAGTCCAGGCCTAGTTTTTGAGCTAGGCAAGTCTTAATGTGGTCCAGATGCCAAAATATGCTACCATTTCTTTTTACTAAACGTTCACAAATCACAAGCACAGGAATCTGCTATTGGTCAAATAATCCAGTCCAGGTGTGAAAGGTCTAGGTGTTGTAGTTTCACACTAGAGCGGATTAAAGATGCTTTTTCCAGGGGGAGTTACAGCACTTATGTTCTTTTTCAAGCACTGCTCCCACTACTCGTTATTCATGTATGCACCCCACCCTCCCCCGGTGTGCACTTTGACTGCTGGACCCATGGAAATATTCCAGGGCTGAAATTTTGTCCCAATCCGCCCCTGCGAGCGCTTCTGTTCGGCACCCTTGTTGACGCTCTCGGTGACATCAGCTGCGAAGCGCCACGAAGGCTTGCAGCGTACAGCGATCTTTTCGGCATGAGCTCTAATTTTTCTGTGGGCCGTGAGTGAGCCGCGTCAATTCGGGTAGGAGGTCAAACCAAAACAGAAGAGGAAGGCTGGTAAATGTAACACAAATCAAGAAAATTTTCAAAATAAAACACCACAATTGATAAATTTGATCATTTTTGTGTATCTAAACAGACTAGATAGATGAAAATGAACAAACAAACACACACACACACACACACACACACACACACACACACACACACACACACACACACACACACACACACACAAACACACTCCTGCAGGGAAACAGTGTTTCCATAAAATTTAATGCAGTTTTTACAGCAAAAAACGGATACAAAATACAAACAAATACATTTAATTCAAAGGTGCAACAGCAATGTAGACGACCACAAACACTAGTTATTTACTTAACTGTTTAGAAAGGAACTGGTCTACAAAACAGCAGCTGGATCAGCAGTTTCTGATATGAACAAGCAGGACACACTGGTTGGTCTGTCATGGTCTGGGTGGTGAGTGGTCTCCTAGCAACCTGAGTGCTTAATTGCAAGTGGGTGGTGCTGATCTCTCCATCAACCAGTCTTGCTACCAGTGAAGCAGGGAGTAGGATAGTTACTCATCGTGGGTAGAAAACCTCTCGAGCTGAATCTCTAGTCTCTTGTTGTAGTTAAACTTGTCCTGCTTCCACACGCCACTACCAACTCTCCCGCCAAGTCCACGTCTCCCCCAGATGTTTCAGTCCGACATGATCTCCGATGCTCACCTGAAACCGGATCCCTCCTCCTCTGACCATTCCCCCTCTGGAACTACATCCAACTTGGCCACCGCCCCAGACCTGACCTTCCCTCCTACAAGCCCATTCATCTCCTCCTGAACTGTAAGCTCTCGGCTCCTGAACCTATCTTCAATCAGCTCTCAGTCACTGTTTGGTCTCTGCCTCCAGACCCCATCAGGAGCCTGAGATCATGTGACTACACAATTAATAAAATATTGTTGTCTTACTTCTCTTGGCTTCTTGTGATCGGTTCTATGTGTCCTATAGGTCAGGTAACTCAACCCTAACACGTTTAGTTAAACATGATCAAAATCAGGTGTCTGTCTCTAAAACTATTAGAAGTAAACATTTTATAAAAGTTATAAGTGAAACACAGAAGAATCAAATCATATGAAACACTAAAGATATAAATGTTAATGATTAAATCACATAGTCATGTTTTTTTCTCATTTTTACAAAAAACTAAGAACAAAAAACTCCTTAAATGAGTCTCGTAACTCCAGAAGGTCTTGAGCAGCAACAACAAGGCAGGAAAAAAGTGTAAAACATTTCATCACCGACTTTCTTAATTTCCTTGAGAAAACATTGTTATGATCAAAGCTGGGAGTCACACTGGGTTTAACTTCCTCATTAGGGTCAACACCACACTTCCCAGAACCACGGCCTCTTTGCTCCACCTTACTAACGGTCACAGCTCATAAACCAATAAACATTTGTTTGTTCATGCTACAACCCCGACATGTGTTGTTAAAATGTGAAGGAGGGGGTAACATAAAAATATGACAGTGGATTTAAAATGGGTTTAATTGCCATAAAAGGTTTTAAAACAAGTGCAAACAGATGGAGAGCTTTATTAAAATAATGCAAAACAAAAAATTCTCAAAAAGGTTAACGGTTAAAAGACAACTTAACAGTTAAAACACCTGCTTAATATGAAAGCGTTTGTGTAACAAAATCATATTATTATGCAGTAGCAGAAATTATATTTCATTTTCATATTACCACGGCCAAATCTGACTCATAAATATAATGAAAAAGCAATCTTCCAAACTGCTTTTTAAGTTTCTTCTTCATCATTGCCTATTCTGTGACTTAATCAAAAGGATGAAGAAAAAAACAAACATTTAAAATTTAATTTTCAAATAACACTCCAGCAAATTCTATTTGAAATGTCAAATCTGAAAATGAAAATGCATGAATAATGGAAGAGATAACGGACTGTATGGATAATAAGAGGTATACACTCGGAGTTTGTTTAGACCTGAAAAAGGCGTTCGATACTGTGGATCATGAAATTCTATTTTAAAAAATGGAAAGGTACGGGTTTAGTGGAATCGTTGGGGACTGGTTAAAAAGCTATGTAGGGAATAGGAAACAATGTGTACAAATAAATGAATACAAATCTGATTTGATGGATATAGCTTCTGGAGTACCTCAAGGTTCAGTACTGGGACCAAAATTGTTTATTATGTACTTAAATGATATCTGCAGAGTACCAAAAACATTAAAGTGTGTAATATTTGCAGATGACACAAATATACTGTGTTCAGGTGTGGAATTGACACAGGTCTTGGAGTTGATCACACAGGAATTAACGATATTAAAAAAGTGGTTTCATATAAATAAATTATCATTGAATCTAGATAACATAAATCTGGTTTTATTTGGTAACCAACAGAAAAACACCAAAATAGCCATTTGTGTGGATAATCTATATTTAGAAAGAGTAAATGAAATTAAATCATTGACCATAAGCTCTGTTGGAAGCCACACATTACTTATGTTCGGGGGAAATTGGCAGGGGTCGTTGCCACCCTGGGGAAAGCAAAGAAGATGTTGGATCAGAAAGCCCTGCACATATTATACTGCGCTTTACTACTGCCATATATGAGTTAATGTGTAGAGGTCTGGGGAAACACATACAAAAGTAACAAACAGACGATAACTACAATACAGAAAAAGGCCATTAGAATAATAGATCATGTGTGGTACAGGGACCATACAATGCACTCATTGTCGAAATCGAAGCTATTAAATTCCATGACTTGGTGAAGCTCAAAACAGCGCAAATAATGTATAAAGTAGCTAGGTTGCTACCTCCGTTAGCTTAGCTCCCACCTCTGCATTAGCTTTGGGTTAGCTTCAGGTTAGCTTGTAGCTAGTTCGACCGAGTGTTGTCAGTTGATCCCAGCCTTACAGCCCCACCCTCAGCTCCACCTCTCTTCCCTTTTGTGGAATTGTCTGGGCTTGTCGGAACCTGTGACACGGTCAAAATGGCGGTGGTGGCCACCTCCCATTTTAGCACAAAAACTTATTATTGGAGGCTATAGAAACCCATTGTCCAATATTTATATGTCGATGGGGGCAACAAGTATGCCCACCCCTGTTCCGGGGCCTCTCAGTGGGAGCAACTCCAGAGTGGTAGAAAGTCCAACCTCTCTCAAGGAAACTGGTTCCAGAGCCAGAGCCATGCATCGAGGTGAGTCAGACTATATCTAGTCGGAATCTCTCAACCTCTCACACAAACTCAGGCTCCTTCCCCACCAGAGAGGTGACATTCCATGTGCCAAGAGCCAGCTTCTGTAGCCAAGGATCAGACCGCCAAGGTCCCCGCCTTCAACTACCACCATCACACACTGCACCCGACCCCTCTGGGATTAATAAAGTATTTTTGAATTTGAATTTGAATTGAATTTGGCCCCTTCCACGAGTGGTGAGCCCATGGGAAGGGGGACCCACGTTTCCTCTTTGAGCTGTGCCCAGTCGGGCTCCATGGGTGAAAGCCCGGCCTCCAGGTGCTCGCCAACGTGCCCCACCGGCAGGCCTGGCTCCAGAGGGGATCCCCGGTGACCCATGTCCGGGCGAGGGAACACTGTTTCCATTTATATAATTCATCATAAGAGGTCTTCAGCATTCAGAAAAGGGGATGTTTCATGTAGTCATGTTGTTTTCAACATTTGTTGTTTAAAAATATTACACATTTCAAAGTAAAATGTCTGCCAAATTGTATTTAATCTGAAATGTACAGAAGACCTTAAGAAACAAAGCTAATCCTGAAAAATTGGTCATTTCTAAAGCTTTCTGTATGTACCTGCTCCACACCTGTAGACCCGACGAGCTGGTGGGTCCAGAGCCGGATTAACGCAAAGGCAAAGTAGGCACGTGCCTAGGGCCTAATTGGCTGGATGGGGCCCAGACAGAGGGACAAAATTAAAAATTAATTAATTTAAAATTAAATGTACAAATCTCCTATGATGTAATTTGTGGATAGGACTCCTATCTACAGTTTATTTCAATGTTTATTAATTAACTAAAAATAGTGATACTGTTTATCTTAACCATAGACCGTTACATTAGCTACGTCACATTAACGCCAGCCCATGACTGTATTCTACAACTTGGGCGCCACCCAAATAAGGACGTCAGAGAAGCGGTCAGAGTCAGACCGGGACACAACAAAGCTAGCAGGTGTTTTTGAGTAGGCTAACTTTCACGATGCTTTCGGGTGCGGCAAAACGTAAAAAGAAAAAAAGATGAAGAGGAACAAAAGAAGAGACAGCGGGGGCTTTACAGAAGTTTCTGTCGGGCTGCTCGGGCAGCCGTCCGACAGCTGTGAACCTGCTCGAGTCAGCAGAGCCAGAGGCCAGACCCAGAGCAGACACAGCCCGAAGATGCGGTGGTTATTTACTGGTACCGCCTTGACATTGACACTCCCAATGGATAAGATGAGGATAATTTATTAGCATTTAACACAGCTGTGTAATGATGTATAATTAATATCAAAAAATTGTCTGATAGAATGTTTTACATACAAACAACCAATTTGTAACCAAAGACTAGGCTACGTAAAATGTGAATGAACTGTTATTAGTAACTTTGGTGAGTTTCAGATTTCAATTCATTAAATAACATCGATGGAGGGGGGGGCATAAAATGCAGCCTGCCTAGTGTAGTCCATTTATTTAATCCGTCTCTGGGTGGGTCAAAGTTCTCAACAGAACCCGAGCTAATAAAACAAGCTGTGTTCTACAACGGCTATTCTCTTAATCACATGTCTGTAATTCAGTCTTTCTGAAATGGGTTCAAACCCCTTTGGATTATCCTGATCTGGATGACTGAGAACCTTCACCTGCTTTTTCCTATAAAAGTGTTTTTATTCCAGAAGATAAAATGTCAGTTTTCAGCATCACCAGATCCAGATTAATTATAATAAAAACTCAAAATGAAGCACTGTAATGTTGTAGACGTTACAAAGTCACATGGTCATGTTACATGATTTATGTTATTTTTACATCACACTGTTGGGAAAAACAAAACAACAAGAAATAAAACCTACGTCATTCATTTTCCCAAATAACACAAGAACACTGACCCACGTCTACTCCGGTTCTCCATCTTCTTAAAACGATGACAGCAATAAAGTTCAATTCTGAATTTTCACCAGTTTAGAGCTCTGAGCAACATGAAATATGTCAAACAAAATCAACAGTAATTAACTCAAATCCAACTAAACAAAAGAAGAAAAACTAAACAAATGGAGCAGGATTAAAAGCAGAGAGCAGATGGATCTAAAGGTGGGAGTTAAAGTATTAAAACAATCTGAGGACGGCTGAAAACCAGCATTTAAGCAGGTTGAATTCTGATTTCTGTAGTTTTTCTGCTCCTAACCAACCTCTCTGGTTGTGTTTAAGGTCATGTAAGGCATCAGAGGTTCCATCATCTTCTCAATATCAATCAGCTGTTTTTCATATTGTCTCTGTTTGTCGTCCAGTCTCCATTGAGCCTTCAGCAGTTCTTCTTTCTGTCTTAATAGCTCCTCCGGTATGTCGAGTGTTTTTCTCTGTGTGATCTCTCTCTCCACCGACTCCACTTCCCTCTTGTTTTTCTCCTTTCTCTCCTCCACGTCTGCAAGTTTTCTCCTGAGCTGACCGTCCCATTCTCTTTTCATGGTCTTGAGCACCGATTCGTAGGTTTGCAAACGATCGTCACGTTTTCTCAGTGGTTGGCGCTCTTTCTTGTTAGCTGTGATGAAAAAAGGATTAGATTTTTTAAAAAGCGTTTCTAACTTTTGGATTCAGGTCAGTTCTGTTTAACGTGGGAAATTAGATCAAACTTACACTTGGTACAGAGAAGAAGTCCGATGATCAGTCCAACACAGGCCAAAGCGATCATCCAGGGATCAGAAATAAAGTCGGTCAAAGTCATTTCAGCAGGAATATCTGAAGGTACATACGGACCAGCATCTAACCGGGGTCTCTTATGATGTAAACATAGTCCAAAAAGTCAAGATTTAAAAAAACTAGCATGACAAATGTAAATGTGTAAAAGCGTAAAACGAAAGGTAGGAGCTTACCGGCCGTGAGTGAATAAGTCTTGACTTCAAATCACACGGGAGTGCTTCAGGGTCAAAGTCCCACAATAAACCAAACTGCTTCACTTTATGCAGTTGAATCATTTGATTACCGGTCAAACAAGTTATTTAATGCTGACAGAAGAAAAACTGCATAAACGCAACAGGAAATGTCTCTGGGTCACAGTGGGACTCAGAGGCATCATGTAAAAAGGATTCTGCTTCACAAGCTGCAAATAAATCTCTTCCACCTTGGGATGACGACGGAAGAGGAGTTAAATGTCCACCCCATGACCAGAGGCTTATGGGTCTGCTGTAGTTGTGTCCTTGGGCACGACGCCCCACCCAGGGTAACCGCTGGTCAGAGGGATCAGCGGTGCCTGCGGGTTGCAGCCTCACCTATGTCAGTGTGCCCCAAGGCAGCTGTGGCTGTGATGCCACAGGAAATACAAATCCCAGAGTGCACCGGGACAGACTGACGAGGTTCAGTTCACTGATGCTGAAGGTGATAGAGGCATTTTTGATGCTGAGGAGGAAATGACTCAGCACATATCTTCTCCAGTTGTTCTTCAGGGTGAATAAAACGTCTCAGGAATTATTTTCTGGCATCAAACGCCATGAATTGTGGGTAATTAGAAAGCCTACGATTTCTGAGTCCTAAAGTACGCTCAGACTCTCCACAGGTGGTCTGATCCTTCCAAGCACGGGTCCCGTACCAGCGGCCTGGGAGCTTGACGGCTCTGCAGAGTATCTCAGCTGTTTCTAGAACGGCACTTTTATGGACTGAGATGTCTGATGCTCTTCCTGCGATCTGCTTTAGCCACTCCTGTAAATAAAGTCAACCTTTATTCATGTAGCACATTTAAATGGAAACACTGTTAAAGTCATAAGAAAACAATGAAAAGTCACAGGTAAAAATGTAAAAAATAGAAGATGTGAGAGAAACATGCAGCCACTTCATTATTTGTAAAATGCCAAAGAACACAAACGAGTGTTCACACGTAGTTTAAACGAGGCCCAGGTACCCAAGTCTGTAGATTAACTGCAGTACGACCAGGTCAGTCCAGAGCAATCTCCACCGACAACGACAGTTGCAACTTGTTTGCGTCTCAGGAATAACTCTAAGGAGTTGAACAAATCAGCTTGTTCTGCAGGAACTGTTTGCTTTATCAGCTTCGCAGGTGCAAAAAGGTTTTGACGACGTGTCGAAAACTTTAGTGGTTAAAGAGGTGTGCTTCAGGTGGTCGGTCTGAAGCTTCTCTAGAACTGGGGGAAAACCCGAGTAATCTGGTTTTAATGTTCTCATGTTGTGATTGTGTAGCCAACCAGAGGTTGACAAGTTTGAGGATTATTACCACGAATCTCAGAAACACGCCTTCTTTGAAACGGGAGGCTCTGATCTGGGGTAAGGAAGGAGAAAATATCATTTCTGTAGCCCTTCTCAAGATAAAAATCACGAGGCGCTTCACAAAAACAAAAAACGTAAAAATGTAAAAAAGAATTTAGAAAATGGTTAAAAATATATTTAAAATGAGCAAAAAATGGTCAATTGTGATTAAAATATAATAAAAAAAAATAAATACAAAATTAAAAATGTTAAGAAAGAGAGAGAGTGAACAGGAAAGAGGGAAATCGGTGGATCCTGAGGAAGGTGGAATAGGTGAGGAGAGCAGAATAAAGAGAGAGTGGTGAAGAAGGTCATACAAAAGCCAGCTTGAACAAGTGAGTCTTCAGCTGCTTTTTAAAGGAGACCACTGAGTCCACTGATCTCAGGCTCAGGGGGAGAGAGCTCCAGAGTCTGGGGGCCACAGCAGCAGATGATCTGTCACCTTTGGTCTTTAGCCTGGTGCTGCACAACTAGTAGGCTTTGATCACTGGACCTCAGGGACCTGCTGGGGGTGTAGGGACTAAGAAGATCACCAATGTAAGATGGTGCTTGTCCATGTAAGGCCCTATAGACCAGAACCAGGATCTTGAAATGAACCCTGAAGTTGACAACAGGCTGATAAAGGCTATTTATGTGTCATGGGTTTAACTTTACCTTTAGTTGTTCTTGTGTGAGTGCAAATGGTATGACCTTGTCAAGTAAACATGCAATCAATCATTGAGAACAGATTATTGAAACATTTCATTATTTTATAATTATTATAAGCAACAATATACAAACATTTATTTTGTTGATAATCTAGCTTATAAGTTTTAGAAGTTAATTTTTAATTTTTAAATCTTCTTTCTTCTGTGAAGCAAGGAGTCTTAGATGAAAGGGTGCTCTGTGAGGGACCTTGAGGAGAGAATATTATTGTTATGATTCCAGGATGTTAAAGAGCAAGTTACCCCCTACAATAAACTTACTTCCCTCCCACTTCATGTTTGAAAAATGCAACAAATGCTGTTGCTTGGCAGACCGAGAGGGCGGCGCCGCTAACAAATACACACACACACAGGCTCACAATGGCATTATGACATCATAATATACCAGATGGCATCATAGCATACCTCTTAGCCAATAGCGGTGGCAGATTTAAATTCAAATACAGTGCAGAATTTTTCCCTGACGACGGCGCAACACTGCCAGTTTTAGGCAGAATATTTAAATTTTAACCAAGATGCACTGAAGTGCCAAATTATTGACGACACGTGTCTGTAGCACGATTAGACACTCCTTTTATAGTTTATCAGCAAAAAAAATGTGATTTGGGGGTGACTTGCTCTTTAACAAGCGGTGCAGGATCTTGTGGCTTGTTGGCAGATAGAATATAAAATCCACCTCATAGGATGGAATTAGGTCTGTAGATGGCCGATGGCCTGTAGGTCAATCTGTAGGTGAAAACTGACCATTTGTGGAAATTACAGGGGTGAGGGGAAGGTTAAATAGCACTAGGGTAAAGGTCACAATTTGGTGAAATCTCCGTTTTATCACGGCAGTCAGAAAACGACGCTCTGGCACAAAGCTGTCCCTCTCATACTATAGTGGGCAGGATGTCAGTGCATGCAGAATTCAGAGTGTCTTATATTTAAAATGTTGTCTGTGAGAAAAGAGATAGATGCACTTTTCACATAGATCCCAGGAGACGCCCCTAGAGTGCTGACATGAGGAGCCAGCAGACTACTTAAAATGTTAAAAACAACATGTGGCTTGTTCCTATTTTGAGAAATCAGCTGAGATAAATAAGATGACTTTGCCTCCTTAACAGCTCCCTGATAGTCCATCAGGTCCTGCTAAACGTCTTGAGAAGACCAATGGAGAGCAAAAGAACCTCTTTCTCCATTAAGGTGTAACGTCCAGAAAGGGTCAATTTTGACTTATATATTGACCATGTAGGAGTTGGTAAATGTAGTGCTCTAAGAGCTTAATATATTACCTTTACTTATGGCCATTAAGCTGTGATACTCTGTATAAATATAGAATATCAACCTGCTTGGTCTTTGTGTGTTTAATCAGAAGATTCTAGGATTCTTTGTTTATTCAGGGATTGTAGAACACTTCGTCTTGATTCAAGAAAGAGTCAGGTTTATAAAAGTAGGAATTTATTTTCCAAACAATTAAAACATGACAAGTTAACTAATATTTACTGTGGTGGATGAATCTCGGTGGATGGAATGTGATGTATGGTGCCTACGTGTGAATATGATGTTATCAGAACGTTCGTATATAGAAAAGCTGAGTTCTGGGTGTAAACGGGAAGGAATTTGGTCTGCGTTAAGCTATGCGGTTGATTATTATCAAAAAGGCATCAGACGCTATCTGTGTGTCTACTTCACCCTTTCTTGGAGACCCTCTTCGTGGATCCGAAGGTCAGGGAGGTCAGATGACCTCTAGGCACCGAGGGCTGTAGAATGCCCATAGCACCGACTCTCCAGTCCAGAGATGTCCCGGGTCATGACAGATGGATTGAGCCGTTGCGTCTAGGAGGACTCTCAAGAAGTCTGAACAATATAAACTTTGTTCTGCAGGAAGCGTTTGCTGTGTCAGCGGTAGGCAGCTGTTAGCAGGGTTTTGGCAGCTTGCCAAAATTGCTCAAGGTTACGGAGGAGTCCCTCCGGACAGCCTTTCTGAAGTGCTCTCTAGAACTGCAATGCTGAATGATGGAAAGCTGGAATGTGACTCCGACTCCTACTGTTGAATCACTGTAAGTGATTCTGTTTTAATATTCTCATGTTATGATTTACTTGGCCAATCGGAGCGTGCCATGTTAAGGGATAGTACCAAGACAACCTCAGAAAGCACACTTTCTTGAGATACCGGATGCTCTGATCTGGGGTAAAGAAATATCTATGTGTCATGAGTTTAACTTAACTTTAATGTGTCCTTGTGTCTGCGTGCGGGTGATGATTGCCTTGTCATTTCAACATTACTGACTATAAACTATTGAATGTAATAATTCATTTCATTTCAATGATTCAAGCACAGATCAATCGACCTTGTTGATTTAAGCACAGATTAATCCAAACATTGTTATAATTATTATTATCGTTATTATACAAATGATTAACTCATGCTGAGAACAGCCACTCTTATACATACCATACCATACCATACCATACCATACCATACCATATCATACCATCTTTATTTATATAGCACTTTAAAAACACAGCCATAAGGCTGACCAAAGTACTGAACAGTCGCACAATAATAGAGAAAAAACAAACAAACATAAAACAGTACTATAAAATATAGCCAACAAAAAAAAGACAAGCCGACAAAAAAAGTACCAATGAAACCTTACAATAGACGATAAAATAAGAGTAGTAAAAGCCAAACTAACAGCTAACTGTTAAAAGCAAGGGTAAAATAGTGCGTCTTTACTCTAGACTTAAAATCTGCCAAGGTGGATGCCAGTCGAACTGTGACTGGAACTTCGTTCCACAGTTTAGGACCGGCAACAGAGAAACAGTCCAGGCTTGGCACAGAAGGGCCTTGAGAAGGGAACGGTTTGTTGACACTTTGCTATCATGTGTTCCGAGCTGCAGACAGCCCGGGCTGATGGAATAGCAGGATCCGGCAGATTAAAAGCAACACATGCAGACTCCTGTCACCATGTCGACCAGATACTGAAGGGGTCAAACTTTACATTGAAAACTGACCATTATATATATATAAAAAAACAAAAATTTATATATATATTTTATATATATATTTATTTATATTCATATATATTTATATATAATATATATATATATATATATATATATATTTATGTATATTATATATATATTTATATGTATAATATATATATTTTTATATATTATATATATATATATATATTTATGTATATTATATATATTTATATGTATAATATATATATTTGTATATATTATATATA